>NC_136329.1:5241627-5256627 GCF_964198595.1 Lampetra fluviatilis
GTGGTGAGTCTGTGGGTCTCTGTGTGGTGAGTCTGTGGGTCTCTGTGTGGTGAGTCTGTGGGTCTCTGTGTGGTGAGTCTGTGGGTCTCTGTGTGGTGAGTCTGTGGGTCTCTGTGTGGTGAGTCTGTGAGTCTCTGTGTGGTGAGTCTGTGGGTCTCTGTGTGGTGAGTCTGTGGGTCTCTGTGTGGTGAGTCTGTGGGTCTCTATGTGATGAGTCTGTGGGTCTCTGTGTGGTGAGTCTGTGGGTCTCTGTGTGGTGAGTCTGTGGGTCTCTGTGTGGTGAGTCTGTGGGTCTCTGTGTGGTGAGACTGTGGGTCTCTGTGTGGTGAGTCTGTGGGTCTCTGTGTGGTGAGACTATGGGTCTCTGTGTGGTGAGTCTGTGGGTCTCTGTGTGGTGAGTCTGTGGGTCTCTATGTGATGAGTCTATGGGTCTCTGTGTGGTGAGTCTGTGGGTCTCTGTGTGGTGAGACTGTGGGTCTCTGTGTGGTGAGTCTGTGGGTCTCTGTGTGGTGAGTCTATGGGTCTCTGTGTGAGTCTGTGGGTCTCTGCGTGAGTCTGTGGGTCTCTGTGTGATGACTCTGTGGGTCTCTGTGTGGTGAGTCTGTGGGTCTCTGTGTGGTGAGTCTGTGGGTCTCTGTGTGGTGAGTCTGTGGGTCTCTGTGTGGTGAGTCTGTGGGTCTCTGTGTGGTGAGTCTGTGGGTCTCTGTGTGGTGAGTCTGTGGGTCTCTGTGTGGGTCTCTGTGTGGTGAGACTGGGTCTCTGTGTGGTGAGTCTGTGGGTCTCTGTGTGGTGAGTCTGGGTCTCTGTGTGGTGAGTCTGTGGGTCTCTATGTGATGAGTCTATGGGTCTCTGTGTGGTGAGTCTGGGTCTCTGTGTGGTGAGTCTATGGGTCTCTGTGTGAGTCTGTGGGTCTCTGTGTGGTGAGTCTGGGTCTCTGTGTGGTGAGTCTGTGGGTCTCTGTGTGGGTCTCTGTGTGGTGAGTCTGTGGGTCTCTGTGTGGTGAGACTGGGTCTCTGTGTGGGTCTCTGTGTGGTGATTCTGTGTGTGTCTGTGTGAGTCTCTGTGTCTGTGTGGTGAGTCTGTGGGTCTCTGTGTGGTGAGACTGGGTCTCTGTGTGGGTCTCTGTGTGGTGAGTCTGTGGGTCTCTGTGTGGGTCTCTGTGTGGTGATTCTGTGTGTGTCTGTGTGAGTCTCTGTGTCTGTGTGGTGAGTCTGTGGGTCTCTGTGTGGTGAGTCTATGGGTCTCTGTGTGAGTCTGTGGGTCTCTGTGTGGTGAGTCTGGGTCTCTGTGTGGTGAGTCTGTGGGTCTCTGTGTGGCGAGTCTCTGTGTCTGTGTGGTGAGTCTGTGGGTCTCTGTGTGGTGAGTCTATGGGTCTCTGTGTGGTGAGTCTGTGGGTCTCTGTGTGGTGAGTCTGTGGGTCTCTGTGTGGTGAGTCTGTGGGTCTCTGTGTGGTGAGTCTGTGGATCTCTGTGTGGTGAGTCTGTGTGTGTCTGTGTGAGTCTCTGTGTCTGTGTGGTGAGTCTGTGGGTCTCTGTGTGGTGAGTCTCTGGGTCTCTGTGTGGTGAGTCTATGGGTCTCTGTGTGGGGAGTCTGTGGGTCTCTGTGTGGTGAGTCTGTGGGTCTCTGTGTGGTGAGTCTATGGGTCTCTGTGTGGGGAGTCTGTGGGTCTCTGTGTGGTGAGTCTGTGGGTCTCTGTGTGGTGAGTCTGTGGGTCTCTGTGTGGGTCTCTGTGTGGGTCTCTGTATATGTACATAGAGACAAATAACTCCCGTATAGCCTCAACATACTCTGGGGAAAGTGCTTCACACACATGTATACACACACACATCTCTACACACACATTCACACTCACACACATCTACACACACACATTCACACTCACACAACTATACACACTCATCTACACACACTCACATCTACACACACACATGTACACACATTCACACACATCTACACGCACAGACACACATTCACACACACACACATCTATACAAACACATTCACACACACACACATTCCCACACACACACACATCTACACACACATTCACACACACACATCTATACAAACACATTCACACACACACATCTACACAAACACACATTCCCACACACACACACACATCTACACACACACACATCTACACACACATTCACACACACACATCTATACAAACACATTCACACACACACATCTACACACACACACATTCCCACACACACACACATCTACACACACATTCACACACATCTATGCAAACACATTCACACACACATCTACACACACACATTCCCACACACACATCTACACACACATTCACACTCATCTATACACACAGACACATTCTCACACACATCTACACACACACAGACACACACACATCTCCACACACAGACACACACATCTCCACACACAGACACTCACACACACACATACACACACACACATCTATACACACAGACACATTCTCACACACATCTACACACACACATACACACACACATCTCCACACACAGACACACACATCTCCACACACAGACACTCACAACAACAACAACCGCCATTCGCCACTAAGTGGCGGTGACGTCACCACGACGCTTGTGCCAGGCCATGTGCACCCTGAGGCCACGTGAAGTGTCGAACGCCCGCTGGCAGGAGGTCACGGGGCAGACCCAGCAGGTGCCACGGGTCGACTGACCGAGATGACCGAGATGACTGGCTGATGCACCACCTGTGCCCCCTACTGTGCCAACTTGCTGTGCTTTAGCCACCCGGCGCTCCGCTCGTTGTTGTGAGCGTCGCTCCTCCGCCCTCCGTTGTTGTTGGAGGGCGACTGCCTCCAACTGCCCAGTAGCGTCCTTCACGAGCCTCCTCCACTGAGGCCGATCTTGACACCGATGGTACCAGTCATCGACAAGTCCACTCAGCTCCACGTCCTCCTGCACCACATCACTCCATCTCTTCTCTAGCCCGTGCCGCGCCCGTTTAGCCCCCTCGATCCGGCCGAACAAAAGCTGTTTAGGCATGCGGTGGCTGGGCATGCGGGCGACATACACACACACACAGACACACACACATACACACACACACAGACACACACATCTCCACACACAGAGACACTCACACACACATCCCCACACACAGACACACACATCTCCACACACACACATCTCCACACACAGACACACACATCCCCACACACATCCCCACACACAGACACACACATCTCCACACACATCCCCACACACACACAGACACTCACACACACATCTCCACACACAGACACACACATCTCCACACAGACACACACATCCCCACACACAGACACACACATCCCCACACACAGACACACACATCCCCACACACAGACACACACATCTCCACACACACACACATCCCCACACACAGACACACACATCCCCACACACACAGACACACATCTCCACACACAGACACACACATCTCCACACACAGACACACACATCTCCACACAGACACACACATCCCCACACACAGACACTCACACACACATCTACACACACACACATCTCCACACACACAGACACACACATCTCCACACACAGACACACACATCTCCACACACACATCTATACACACAGACACATCTCCACACACACTCACACACACATCTTCACACACATCCCCACACACAGACACACACATCCCCACACACAGACACACACATCCCCACACACAGACACACACATCCCCACACACAGACACACACATCTCCATACACACACACACATCCCCACACACACACATCTCCACACACACAGACACACACACACATCTCCACACACAGACACTCACACACACACACATCCCCACACACACACACATCTCCACACACACATACACACACACACATCTCCACACACACAGACACTCACACACATACACACACACACATCTCCACACACACAGACACTCACACACACAGACACTCACACACACATCCCCACACACAGACACACACATCTCCACACAGACACACACATCTCCACACACAGACACACACATCTCCACACACAGACACACACAGACACACACATCCCCACACACACATACATACACACACACACATCCCCACACACAGACACTCACACACACATCCCCACACACAGACACACACATCTCCACACACACAGACACTCACACACACATCCCCACACACAGACACACACACACATCCCCACACACACACACATACACACACACACATCTACACACAGGCACACACATCTCCATACAGACACACACACACATCTCCACACACAGACACACACATCTCCACACACATCCCCACACACAGACACACACATCCCCACACACAGACACACACATCTCCATACAGACACACACACACATCCCCACACACACAGACACACACACACATCTCCACACACACATCCCCACACACACTCACACATCTACACAGACACACACACACATCTCCATACAGACACACACACACATCCCCACACACAGACACTCACACACATACACACACACACATCTCCACACACATCTCCACACACACAGACACTCACACACACTCTTGTCTCTTGGCCGATCTTTCACCCACATGCAACATACCACACGCAGGCACGAACACAGGCGCACACACAGACAAAGGTCCCCCGTGTAGCCTGTGACGGACTCAGGGGCAAGTGCTGTTAGCAAGTTGAAGTGCCTATGAAGGCTGCCCACCCTTGGCACACACAGACAAAGGTCCCCCGTGTAGCCTGTGACGGACTCAGGGGCAAGTGCAGTTAGCGAGTTTGAAGTGCCTATGAAGGGTGGTTCTCGGGGTGTGGAGACGGAACGGATCAATTTACTTTTAATTTTTTTTCTCTGCGATTTTTTTTCAAATTTCAGTTTACAAACCATTTCAAATGTTTTTTTTTTCAAAATCCTCGTTACGCGTTAAATTTTTTTTTTTTAAACTCGTTATTTACGTTTTCACGTTTTTTTTTTTTGTGTCTTTTAATTTGCTAATTTGCTACGAGTTTCGTTGAGAAAAACCTATTCTCGTATTTTGTTCCTTGGAAAGGTGGGAGATGCCCCATGATGAAGGGTTTTGTTTTTGTACTTTCTGTGCACGGGACTGGATCATTGATGCCGCAGCGTTGTGGGATTGCGATTGAGTGAATGACGCGGTCAATACGATGACATTATTACCCTTTAGATCTTTCCCGAAAGGCACGTAGAACCACACACGTGTGTACACACAGAGACACACACAGAGACACACAGAGACACACACAGAGACACACAGAGACACACAATGAGACACACACAGAGACGCACACAGAGACACACACAGAGACACACAAAGACACACACAGAGAGACACAGAGACACACACAGAGACACACACAGAGACACACACAGAGACACACACAGAGACACACACAGAGACAGACACACAGAGACACACACAGAGACACACACAGAGACACACAGAGACACACACAGAGACACACAGAGAGACACACACAGACACACAGAGACACACAATGAGACACACACAGAGACACACACAGAGACACACACAGAGACACACAGAGACACACACAGAGACACACACAGAGACACACACAGAGACACACACAGAGACACACACAGACACACAGAGACACACAATGAGACACACACAGAGACGCACACAGAGACACACACAGAGACACACAAAGACACACACAGAGAGACACAGAGACACACACAGAGACACACACAGAGACACACACACAGAGACACACACACAGAGACACACAGAGACACACAGAGACACACAGAGACACACACAGAGACACACACAGAGACACACACACAGAGACACACACACAGAGACACACAGAGACACACACAGAGACACACAGAGAGACACACACAGACACACAGAGACACACAATGAGACACACACAGAGACACACACAGAGACACAGAGACACAGAGAGACACACACAGATGGTGGTGGTGGGACCCACGACCTCCTGTAGACCAGGCGAGGTAGTCAACATCTCCTAGCCACCGTGATGATGATGAGAGAGAGAGAGACACGCAGACTCCATATATACAACAGCAGGCATCGTCAGGGTCGGGATCGAACCCACGACCTCCTGTACACCAGGCGAGGGAGTTAACATTTCCACGGCGAGAGAAAGAGACTCGAACTCCGGACATGCAGCAGCAGGCATCGTCAGGGTCGGGATCGAACCCAAGACCTCCTGGGTACCGGGCGAGGTAGTCAACATCTCCCCTAACCTCCGTGGCGCCCCGAAATTCTTGTGCGGGGAGCGGTGGCGTCGTGGTTGGCATCGGTGGCGAGGAGAAGGAAACGGATCGGAAACGGATCGATTTTTTTTTATTCCCGCCGGAAACGAAGGGGGGGGGTAATGGTGAAAAACAAAACGGAATCTTGCAGCACCGCACCAAACATTTTGAGCCGCTCCTTTGAAGGTGGGGGGCGAAGGAGGGGAATTGAATCTCGGTGAATTCAACTTCCGAACGCTCTCGAAACGGGGGTCTGTGGGGTGTTATTTTTCTTGAAAGAGGTTGAGTCTATGGTGCAGTGTTGAGTCTATGGTGCAGTGTTGAGTCTATGGTGCAGTGTTGAGTCTATGGTGCAGTGCTGAGTCTATGGGGCAGTGTTGAGTCTATGGTGCAGTGTTGAGTCTATGGTGCAGTGTTGAGTCTATGGTGCAGTGTTGAGTCTATGGTGCAGTGTTGAGTCTATGGTGCAGTGTTGAGTCTATGGTGCAGTGTTGAGTCTATGGTGCAGTGCTGAGTCTATGGTCCAGTGCTGAGTCTATGGTGCAGTGCTGAGTCTATGGTGCAGTGTTGAGTCTATGGGCAGTGTTGAGTCTATGGTGCAGTGCTGAGTCTATGGTGCAGTGCTGAGTCTATGGTGCAGTGCTGAGTCTATGGTGCAGTGTTGAGTCTATGGTGCAGTGTTGAGTCTATGGTGCAGTGTTGAGTCTATGGTGCAGTGTTGAGTCTATGGTGCAGTGCTGAGTCTATGGTGCAGTGTTGAGTCTATGGTGCAGTGTTGAGTCTATGGTGCAGTGTTGAGTCTATGGGCAGTGTTGAGTCTATGGGCAGTGTTGAGTCTATGGTGCAGTGTTGAGTCTATGGTGCAGTGCTGAGTCTATGGTGCAGTGTTGAGTCTATGGTGCAGTGTTGAGTCTATAGTGCAGTGTTGAGTCTATGGTGCAGTGTTGAGTCTATGGTGCAGTGTTGAGTCTATGGTGCAGTGTTGAGTCTATGGTGCAGTGTTGAGTCTATGGTGCGGTGCTGAGTCTATGGGCAGTGTTGAGTCTATGGTGCAGTGTTGAGTCTATAGTGCAGTGTTGAGTCTATGGGCAGTGTTGAGTCTATGGGCAGTGTTGAGTCTATGGGCAGTGTTGAGTCTATGGTGCAGTGTTGAGTCTATGGTGCAGTGTTGAGTCTATGGTGCAGTGCTGAGTCTATGGTGCAGTGCTGAGTCTATGGGCAGTGCTGAGTCTATGGTGCAGTGTTGAGTCTATGGTGCAGTGTTGAGTCTATGGGCAGTGCTGAGTCTATGGTGCAGTGCTGAGTCTATGGTGCAGTGCTGAGTCTATGGTGCAGTGTTGAGTATATGGTGCAGTGTTGAGTCTATGGGCAGTGCTGATTCTATGGTGCAGTGCTGAGTCTATGGTGCAGTGCTGAGTCTATGGTGCAGTGTTGAGTCTATGGTGCAGTGTTGAGTCTATGGTGCAGTGTTGAGTCTATGGTGCAGTGCTGAGTCTATGGTGCAGTGTTGAGTCTCTGGTGCAGTGTTGAGTCTCTGGTGCAGTGTTGTGTCTATGGTGCAGTGCTGAGTCTATGGTGCAGTGTTGAGTCTATGGTGCAGTGTTGAGTCTCTGGTGCAGTGTTGAGTCTGTGGTGCAGTGTTGAGTCTATGGTGCAGTGTTGAGTCTATGGTGCAGTGTTGAGTCTGTGGTGCAGTGTTGAGTCTATGGTGCAGTGTTGAGTCTATGGGCAGTGTTGAGTCTATGGTGCAGTGTTGAGTCTATGGTGCAGTGTTGAGTCTATGGTGCAGTGTTGAGTCTATGGTGCAGTGTTGAGTCTATAGGCTGTGCTGAGTCTATGGTGCAGTGTTGAGTCTATGGTGCAGTGTTGAGTCTATGGGGCAGTGCTGAGTCTATGGTGCAGTGTTGAGTCTATGGGCAGTGTTGAGTCTATGGGCAGTGTTGAGTCTATGGTGCAGTGTTGAGTATATGGTGCAGTGCTGAGTCTATGGGGCAGTGTTGAGTCTATGGGCAGTGTTGAGTCTATGGGCAGTGTTGAGTCTATGGTGCAGTGTTGAGTCTGGTGCAGTGCTGAGTCTATGGGGCAGTGTTGAGTCTATGGGCAGTGTTGAGTCTATGGGCAGTGTTGAGTCTATGGTGCAGTGTTGAGTCTATGGGCAGTGTTGAGTCTATGGTGCAGTGTTGAGTCTATGGTGCAGTGTTGAGTCTATGGTGCAGTGTTGAGTCTATGGGCAGTGTTGAGTCTATGGTGCAGTGTTGAGTCTATGGGCAGTGTTGAGTCTATGGGCAGTGTTGAGTCTATGGGCAGTGTTGAGTCTATGGGCAGTGTTGAGTCTATGGGCAGTGTTGAGTCTATGGGCAGTGTTGAGTCTATGGGCAGTGTTGAGTCTATGGTGCAGTGTTGAGTCTATGGGCAGTGTTGAGTCTATGGGCAGTGTTGAGTCTATGGGCAGTGCTGAGTCTATGGTGCAGTGTTGAGTCTATGGTGCAGTGTTGAGTCTATGGTGCAGTGTTGAGTCTATGGGCAGTGCTGAGTCTATGGGCAGTGCTGAGTCTATGGTGCAGTGTTGAGTCTATGGGCAGTGCTGAGTCTATGGTGCAGTTAAGAGTCTATGGGCAGTGTTGAGTCTATGGGCAGTGTTGAGTCTATGGGCAGTGCTGAGTCTATGGTGCAGTGTTGAGTCTATGGGCAGTGCTGAGTCTATGGTGCAGTGTGAGTCTGGTGCAGTGTTGAGTCTATGGGCAGTGTTGAGTCTATGGGCAGTGTTGAGTCTATGGGCAGTGCTGAGTCTATGGTGCAGTGTGAGTCTATGGTGCAGTGTTGAGTCTATGGTGCAGTGTTGAGTCTATGGGCAGTGCTGAGTCTATGGGCAGTGCTGAGTCTATGGTGCAGTGTTGAGTCTATGGGCAGTGCTGAGTCTATGGTGCAATGTGAGTCTATGGTGCAGTGTTGAGTCTATGGTGCAGTGTTGAGTCTATGGTGCAGTGTTGAGTCTATTGTGCAGTGTTGAGTCTATGGGCAGTGTTGAGTCTATGGTGCAGTGTTGAGTCTATGGTGCAGTGTTGAGTCTATGGGTAGTGTTGAGTCTATGGTGCAGTGTTGAGTCTATCGTGCAGTGTTGAGTCTATGGTGCAGTGTTGAGTCTATGGTGCAGTGTTGAGTCTATGGGCAGTGTTGAGTCTATGGTGCAGTGTTGAGTGTATGGTGCAGTGTGAGTCTATGGTGCAGTGTTGAGTCTATGGTGCAGTGTTGAGTCTATGGTGCAGTGTTGAGTCTATGGTGCAGTGCTGAGTCTATGGGCAGTGTTGAGTCTATGGTGCAGTGTTGAGTCTATGGTACAGTGTTGAGTCTGTGGTGCAGTGTTGAGTCTATGGTGCAGTGTTGAGTCTATGGTGCAGTGTTGAGTCTATGGTACAGTGTTGAGTCTATGGTGCAGTGTTGAGTCTATGGTGCAGTGTTGAGTCTATGGTGCAGTGTTGAGTCTATGGTGCAATGTTGAGTCTATGGGCAGTGTTGAGTCTATAGGCAGTGTTGAGTCTATGGTGCAGTGTTGAGTCTATGGTGCAGTGTTGAGTCTATGGTGCAGTGTTGAGTCTATGGGGCAGTGTTGAGTCTATGGTGCAGTGTTGAGTCTATGGTGCAGTGTTGAGTCTATGGTGCAGTGCTGAGTCTATGGGCAGTGTTGAGTCTATGGTGCAGTGTTGAGTCTATAGTGCAGTGTTGAGTCTATGGTGCAGTGTTGAGTCTATGGGCAGTGTTGAGTCTATGGGCAGTGTTGAGTCTATGGGCAGTGTTGAGTCTATGGTGCAGTGTTGAGTCTATGGTGCAGTGTTGAGTCTATGGTGCAGTGTTGAGTCTATGGTGCAGTGTTGAGTCTATGGTGCAGTGTTGAGTCTATGGTGCAGTGTTGAGTCTATGGGGCAGTGTTGTGTCTATGGTGCAGTGTTGAGTCTATGGGGCAGTGTTGTGTCTATGGTGCAGTGTTGAGTCTATGGGGCAGTGTTGAGTCTATGGGGCAGTGTTGAGTCTATGGTGCAGTGTTGAGTCTATGGTGCAGTGTTGAGTCTATGGGGCAGTGTTGAGTCTATGGGGCAGTGTTGAGTCTATGGGGCAGTGTTGAGTCTATGGGCAGTGCTGAGTCTATGGTGCAATGTGAGTCTATGGTGCAGTGTTGAGTCTATGGTGCAGTGTTGAGTCTATGGTGCAGTGTTGAGTCTATTGTGCAGTGTTGAGTCTATGGGCAGTGTTGAGTCTATGGTGCAGTGTTGAGTCTATGGTGCAGTGTTGAGTCTATGGGTAGTGTTGAGTCTATGGTGCAGTGTTGAGTCTATCGTGCAGTGTTGAGTCTATGGTGCAGTGTTGAGTCTATGGTGCAGTGTTGAGTCTATGGGCAGTGTTGAGTCTATGGTGCAGTGTTGAGTGTATGGTGCAGTGTGAGTCTATGGTGCAGTGTTGAGTCTATGGTGCAGTGTTGAGTCTATGGTGCAGTGTTGAGTCTATGGTGCAGTGCTGAGTCTATGGGCAGTGTTGAGTCTATGGTGCAGTGTTGAGTCTATGGTACAGTGTTGAGTCTGTGGTGCAGTGTTGAGTCTATGGTGCAGTGTTGAGTCTATGGTGCAGTGTTGAGTCTATGGTACAGTGTTGAGTCTATGGTGCAGTGTTGAGTCTATGGTGCAGTGTTGAGTCTATGGTGCAGTGTTGAGTCTATGGTGCAATGTTGAGTCTATGGGCAGTGTTGAGTCTATAGGCAGTGTTGAGTCTATGGTGCAGTGTTGAGTCTATGGTGCAGTGTTGAGTCTATGGTGCAGTGTTGAGTCTATGGGGCAGTGTTGAGTCTATGGTGCAGTGTTGAGTCTATGGTGCAGTGTTGAGTCTATGGTGCAGTGCTGAGTCTATGGGCAGTGTTGAGTCTATGGTGCAGTGTTGAGTCTATAGTGCAGTGTTGAGTCTATGGTGCAGTGTTGAGTCTATGGGCAGTGTTGAGTCTATGGGCAGTGTTGAGTCTATGGGCAGTGTTGAGTCTATGGTGCAGTGTTGAGTCTATGGTGCAGTGTTGAGTCTATGGTGCAGTGTTGAGTCTATGGTGCAGTGTTGAGTCTATGGTGCAGTGTTGAGTCTATGGTGCAGTGTTGAGTCTATGGGGCAGTGTTGTGTCTATGGTGCAGTGTTGAGTCTATGGGGCAGTGTTGTGTCTATGGTGCAGTGTTGAGTCTATGGGGCAGTGTTGAGTCTATGGGGCAGTGTTGAGTCTATGGTGCAGTGTTGAGTCTATGGTGCAGTGTTGAGTCTATGGGGCAGTGTTGAGTCTATGGGGCAGTGTTGAGTCTATGGGGCAGTGTTGAGTCTATGGTGCAGTGTTGAGTCTATGGTGCAGTGTTGAGTCTATGGTGCAGTGTTGAGTCTATGGTGCAGTGTTGAGTCTATAGAGTGTGATGCCCCAGTGCCGGTAGCCTTCGTATGTGCTCGCTTAACAGCACGTGCCCCTACAGTCTGTCAGAGGCTACACGGGGCATCTTTGTCTTTGTGTGTGTGTAACAGCACTTGCCCCTACAGTCTGTTAGAGGCTACACGGGGGATCTTTGTCTGTGTGTGTGTGTAACAGCACTTGCCCCTACAGTCTGTTAGAGGCTACACGGGGGATCTTTGTCTGTGTGTGTGTGTAACAGCACTTGCCCCTACAGTCTGTCAGAGGCTACACGGGGCATCTTTGTCTTTGTGTGTGTGTAGCAGCACTTGCCCCTACAGTCTGTCAGAGGCTACACGGGGCATCTTTGTCTTTGTGTGTGTGTAGCAGCACTTGCCACTACAGCCTGTCAAGAGGCTACACGGGGGATCTTTGTCTTTGTCTGTGTGTGTGTGATTGTGTGATCGATTGTGTGGTGCGTGCGTGTGTGTGTTGTTGTTGTCGTTACGTAAGTGGAGGGTGTCATGGGCTAGTTGCTGCTTGTGAGCGTGCGGGGAAGGGTGTTGACGCGGTGGTGTTGCGTGCGGTGCGTGGTCAACATCGCCACTGGGGAGACAAAGGCGGCCGGGCGTGGTGGTGGTGGTGGTGGTGGCCACCCACCCACTCTGTGTGTGTGCCACAGCGCCGGTAGCCTTCGCTAGACGCTGCTGCTGCTCGCTACTGACAACACTTGGCCCGACAGTCTGTTTAGAGGAGGCTACACGGGGGAGCTTTGCCTTTGTGAGTGTGTGTGTGTGAGAGAGAGACACACACACTCACACGCGTAGAGAGACACACACACACAGACACTCACACGTACACAGACGCACAGACACACAGACACACACACACACAGACACACACACAGATACACACAGACACACACACAGACACACTCACAGACACACTCACAGACACACTCACACAGACACACTCACACAGACACTCACACAGACACTCACACAGACACTCACACAGACACTCACACAAACACTCACACAGACACTCACACAGACACTCACACAGACACACACACAGACACAGACACTCACACAGACACAGACACTCACACACACACAGACACACACACACAGACACACACACAGACACTCACACATACTTAGAGACACACACACAGACACTCACACAGACACACACACACAGACACACACACACAGACACACACACATGTAGAAACACACAGATGTAGAGACACACACACACACAGATACTCACACAGACAGAGACACACTCGCACACAGGCGCAGAGACACACACACAGATACACACATACGTAGAGACACACACACCGACACTCACACAGAGAGTGAGGTGATTGAGAGAGTGAGGTGAGTGTGGGGTGAGCGTGGGGTGAGTGAGTGAGTGAGTGTGTGAACGGTGAGCGTGGGGTGAGTGTGGGGTGAGTGAGTGTGGGGTGAGCGTGGTGTGAGTGAGCGGTGAGTGTGGGGTGAGCGAGTGAGTGAGTGTGGGTGAGCGTGGTGTGAGTGTGGGGTGAGCGTGGTGTGAGTGTGGGGTGAGCGTGGTGTGAGTGTGGGGTGAGCGAGTGAGTGAGCGTGGGGTGAGCGAGCGTGGTGAGTGTGGGGTGAGCGTGGGGTGAGTGAGTGAGTGAGCGAGTGAGTGAGCGTGGGGTGAGTGAGTGAGCGAGCGTGGGGTGAGTGTGGGGTGAGTGTGTGAGTGAGCGTGGTGAGTGTGGGGTGAGTGTGTGGTGAGTGAGTGAGTGAGCGTGGTGAGTGTGGGGTGAGTGTGGGGTGAGTGAGTGAGTGAGCGTGGGGTGAGTGTGGGGTGAGTGTGTGAGCGAGCGTGGTGAGTGTGGGGTGAGTGTGGGGTGAGTGTGGGGTGAGTGTGGGGTGAGTGAGTGAGTGAGCGTGGTGAGTGTGGGGTGAGTGAGTGAGCGAGCGTGGTGAGTGTGGGGTGAGTGTGGGGTGAGTGTGTGAGCGAGTGATGTGAGTGTGGGGTGAGTGAGTGAGTGAGCGTGGGGTGAGTGAGTGAGTGAGTGAGCGTGGGGTGAGTGTGTGAGCGAGTGATGTGAGTGTGGGGTGAGTGAGTGAGTGAGTGAGCGAGTGAGTGAGCGTGGGGTGAGTGAGTGAGTGAGTGAGCGTGGGGTGAGTGTGTGAGTGAGTGATGTGAGTGTGGGGTGAGTGAGTGAGTGAGTGAGCGAGTGAGTGAGCGTGGGGTGAGTGAGTGAGTGAGTGAGCGTGGGGTGAGTGTGTGAGCGAGTGATGTGAGCGTGGGGTGAGTGAGTGAGTGAGTGAGCGAGTGAGTGAGCGTGGGGTGAGTGAGTGAGTGAGTGAGCGTGGGGTGAGTGTGTGAGCGAGTGATGTGAGTGTGGGGTGAGTGAGTGAGTGAGCGAGTGAGTGAGCGTGGGGTGAGTGAGTGAGCGAGCGTGGGGTGAGTGTGGGGTGAGTGTGTGAGTGAGCGTGGTGAGTGTGGGGTGAGTGTGTGGTGAGTGAGTGAGTGAGCGTGGTGAGTGTGGGGTGAGTGTGGGGTGAGTGAGTGAGTGAGCGTGGGGTGAGTGTGGGGTGAGTGTGTGAGCGAGCGTGGTGAGTGTGGGGTGAGTGTGGGGTGAGTGAGTGAGTGAGCGTGGTGAGTGTGGGGTGAGTGAGTGAGCGAGCGTGGTGAGTGTGGGGTGAGTGTGGGGTGAGTGTGTGAGCGAGTGATGTGAGTGTGGGGTGAGTGAGTGAGTGAGCGTGGGGTGAGTGAGTGAGTGAGTGAGCGTGGGGTGAGTGTGTGAGCGAGTGATGTGAGTGTGGGGTGAGTGAGTGAGTGAGTGAGCGAGTGAGTGAGCGTGGGGTGAGTGAGTGAGTGAGTGAGCGTGGGGTGAGTGTGTGAGCGAGTGATGTGAGTGTGGGGTGAGTGAGTGAGTGAGTGAGCGAGTGAGTGAGCGTGGGGTGAGTGAGTGAGTGAGTGAGCGTGGGGTGAGTGTGTGAGCGAGTGATGTGAGTGTGGGGTGAGTGAGTGAGTGAGTGAGCGAGTGAGTGAGCGTGGGGTGAGTGAGTGAGTGAGTGAGCGTGGGGTGAGTGTGTGAGCGAGTGATGTGAGTGTGGGGTGAGTGAGTGAGTGAGTGAGCGAGTGAGTGAGCGTGGGGTGAGTGAGTGAGTGAGCGAGTGAGTGAGCGTGGGGTGAGTGTGTGAGCGAGTGATGTGAGTGTGGGGTGAGTGAGTGAGTGAGTGAGCGAGTGAGTGAGCGTGGGGTGAGTGTTGGGTGAGTGAGTGAGCGGTGAGCGAGTGAGTGAGCGT
>NC_136329.1:5264127-5299127 GCF_964198595.1 Lampetra fluviatilis
GGCTACACGGGGGTTCTTTGTTTGTGTGGTCCGGCTAAAACAACCCCCCCTACCTCCCCATGGTGCCGGACGTACAACGCTGTGGTGGGCAGTGCCGTGGCCGGAGGGTCAATTTAGATTTTTGGCCTCTCCCTTCATGGCGTCTGTGACCACCACAGCGGCCAAACGGGGGCTCTGGATGGGTGCGAGGGGCTGATAACCCCTCAACCTTCAATAAATTACCACAAAACCACATCTAAAACATCGAATTAATTAGCTTGTTGCCGGAGGCCCCGGGGGGACAGGCGTCTATGACGTCTCCTGGCCAAAACCCCATTTGGCGGAGCCAGGAGATTGAATCTTCACCCTCGGGGCTCCTCCAGAAACAACGAAAAACCACTTCGTGTGGCCACGTGGAATGTTGGAACGCTCACTGCGGAGGAGAGGCTGCCACTCCTCTGTCGGGAGCTGGACCGGTACCGCCTGGATCTCTGTGGCATTCAGGAGGTCCGGTGGACTGGTCATTGTGTGTGTGTGTGCTCAGAGGAGAGGCTGCCACTCCTCTGTCGGGAGCTGGACCGGTACCGCCTGGATCTCTGTGGCATTCAGGAGGTCCGGTGTACTGGTCATTGTGTGTGTGTGCTCAGAGGAGAGGCTGCCACTCCTCTGTCGGGAGCTGGACCGGTACCGCCTGGATCTCTGTGGCATTCAGGAGGATCCGGTGTACTGGTCATTGTGTGAGTGTGCTCAGAGGAGAGGCTGCCACTCCTCTGTCGGGAGCTGGACCGGTACCGCCTGGATCTCTGTGGCATTCAGGAGGTCCGGTGTACTGGTCATTGTGTGAGTGTGCTCAGAGGAGAGGCTGCCACTCCTCTGTCGGGAGCTGGACCGGTACCGCCTGGATCTCTGTGGCATTCAGGAGGTCCGGTGGACCGGCTCTGGCTCCTGCCACCTATCAACAGTCTGGACCACTGGACGGGTTCCGCAGGATTGGAAGGATGCCCTGGTGGTCCCCCTCTTTAAGAAGGGGGACCGCACAGACTGTAACAACTACAGGGGCATCTCACTCCTCAGTGTGCCGGGAAAGGTCCTGGCAAGGATTATTCAACATCGCCTTGCTAGGCACGCTGAGGAGAGGCTTGCGGAGCCCCAATGTGGTTTCAGGAAAGGGCGGTCCTGCACAGATGCCATATTTTCTGTCCGTCTGCTACAGCAGAGGTGTAGGGAATTCCAACAAGACCTACATCTCTGCTTTATTGACCTGGTCAAGGCCTATGATACCATCAGTAGGCCTGGGCTCTGGGTTATTTTTCCCTGACCTTCTGCTCACGATCATTAAGGACCTTCATGATGGTGAGCGGGCCCGGGTAAAACTACGTGGCCGGGAGTCGGAGCCTTTCCCTGTACACATTGGGGTGCGACAGGGATGTCCTCTGGCTCCCACATTATTTAACATATTTTTCTACCACGTAGTTCGTGAAGCCTTCGATAGCTGTACCGGGGGAATTTCCATCTGGTACAGATACAATGGGAGGCTGATCGATGCCCGGGTACGGTCAAGGGATGGCTCCCTATTGGTCAACCACGTTATGTATGCCGACGATCTGGTAATAGCTGCTCATTCGGAAGAGGAGTTGGAGACGCTGCTGCTGAGACTGGAGCGTGCCACTAAGAGGTGGGGCCTTACCATCAGCCCCACCAAAACGAAGCACCTGCCTGGGTATTTTGTACCATCGGACACTCCACCCCCACAACTCCCAATTGGTGATGGGGCAGTTGTGGAGAGAGTGGAGAGTTTCTCATACCTGGGCAGTGTGCTCATGACCGGCTCCAGTTTGACAGCAGAGATCACACTCCGAATCAGTCAAGTGACATTTTTTCATCGGTTGCATAACGCTGTGTGGAAGCTACCTGGTCTGTTGCTCCACACGAAGCTTCAGGTCTTCTCAGCCACAGTCATTCCCTCCCTTCTCTACGCTTGCGAAACGTGGACCCCCCCCCTAATGAAACATCTTCGCCGGTTAGAAACATTTAGGCTGGCCTGCCTACGATCCATCCCGGGTTTAACCTGCAGGCTGGATTGTGTGAGGAGCTCACAAGTCCTTGAAAGATCTGGGCAAAGTCCCATCAGTGAGCTCCTCCGGCAGGCAAGGCTGCGTTGGCTGGGTCATGTAGCCCGCATGCCCAGCCACCGCATGCCTAAACAGCTTTTGTTCGGCCGGATCGAGGGGGCTAAACGAGCGCGGTACGGGCTAGAGAAGAGATGGAGTGATGTGGTGCAGGAGGACGTGGAGCTGAGTGGACTTGCCGATGACTGGTACCAGCGGTGTCAAGATCGGCCTCAGTGGAGGAGGCTCGTGAAGGACGCTACTGGGTAGTTGGAGGCAGTCGCCCTCCAACAACAACGGAGGGCGGAGGAGCGACGCTCACAACAACGAGCGGAGCGCCGGGTGGCTAAAGCACAGCAAGTTGGTACAGTAGGGGGCACAGGTGGTGCATCAGCCAGTCATCTCGGTCATCTCGGTCAGTCGACCCGTGGCACCTGCTGGGTCTGCCCCGTGACCTCCTGCCAGCGGGCGTTCGACACTTCACGTGACCTCAGGGTGCACATGGCCTGGCACAAGCGTCGTGGTGACGTCACCGCCACTTAGTGGCGAATGGCGGTTGTTGTTGTGTGTCTCTAAGTATGTGTGAGTGTGTGTCTGCGTCTGTGTGTCTCTACGTATGTGTGAGTGTGTGTCTGTGTGTATCTTTACGTATATGTGTGAGTGTGTGTCTGTGTGTGTGAGTGTGTCTCTACGTACCTCCTACCTCCTCGCGGTGCCGGACGGGCAACATTGTCGTGGGCAGTGCTGTGGGGGGAGGGCCAATGCCCATTGGCCTCTCCCCTCATGGCGTCTGTGACCACCACAGTGGCTAAACGGGGGCTCTGGACGGGTGCGAGGGGCTGGTAACCCCTCCACCTTCAATTAACCACCACTAAACTACGAAGTAAACATAAACCTGTAATTAATAAGCTTGTGCCGGAGGCCCCGGGGGGTCAGGCTTTTATGACGTCTCCTGGCCAAACCCCATTTGGCGGAGCCAGGAGATTGAATTTTAACCCTCGGGGCTCCTCCAGAAACAACGAAAAACCATTGCGGATGGCCACGTGGAATGTTCGAACGCTCACTGCGGAGGAGAGGCTGCCACTCCTCTGTCGGGAGCTGGACCGGTACCGCCTGGATCTCTGTGGCATTCAGGAGGTCCGGTGGACCGGTTCTGGCTCCTGCCACCATGAGGGGTGGACAGTCCTCTACTCGGGGCAGGAGACTGCCAAACAACAGGGTGTGGCTCTTCTTCTGAACAAAAGAATGAAGGGGGCGTGGGAGCGTGGCGGTGAGGTGTGGGAAGCTGTAAGCCCCAGGATACTTTGGGCTCGCCTTCCCATCAACCAGAGGCGAGGAGTGGTGGTCGTGGTTACTTATGCCCCCACCGAAGACGAACATCTGTGGAGGGATGCAGGCAAAGCCGATGAGTCGGACGCTTTCTATGACCTCCTGTCACAGGTGCTGGCTAAAGTGGCCACTCGGGACAGAGTCATCTTGTTGGGTGACTTCAATGCCCGAGTTGGTCATGATACTGGCACCTGGTCTGGAGTGATTGGAAGGCATGGGCCAGATCAGCTCAATAATAACGGTAGGAGGCTGCTAGATTTTTGTGCAGCCCATGGGCTTGTAATTACCAACACGCTCTTCCGGCATCGGCGCATCCACACAACATCATGGATGCATGCCGGGTCCAAGCAAGAACATCTGCTGGACTACGTAGTGACGGACCAGCGGATGCGAGCCCATGTCCTTGACACCAGGACCTACCGTGGAGCTGATCTGCCCTCTGACCATCGACTAGTCATCTGTAAGATGCGCCTGCCATTCTTCCACTCCGGTGGTGGGTGTACACCCAGGATCCCATTCCAACCAAAAGTGGCCTGGTCTAAGTTAGCTGATGAAAGTTGCAAGCGAGAATTTCATCATCGCTTGCAGCTGGGGTTGGCATCGTCCCCCACTCCACCTGATGTCGAGGGTAAATGGGCGAGGTTTAAGACTGTGACTCATGCAGCTGCAATGGCTGCTTTGGGTACGCGGTCCAGACCTCCCCGGGAACCCTGGCTGACGGAGGAGGTGTTCAGGTTAATTGAGAAAAAGCGACAGGCCCACTCTCATCGCCTACAGCATCCCACGTCAGAGAATGAGGAGGTTTACCGCAGTCTTCGCTCGGAGGTTCGGAGAGCCGTGAGGCGCTGTAAGGATGGGTGGTGGTCGCGGGTTGCTGAGGAGATGGAGTCTGCCTCAGTGGCCCGCGATCACAAATCACTATTTAACTCCATCAAAAAAGTAACCTGCAGCGCCACACCTATTACCATCATTAGAGGAAAAAACGGTGATCCAATCTCCGACCCCCAGGAACAGGTTTGCAGATTTGCTGAGCATTTCTGTGAGGTCCTGGGGGAGGGAAAATCTCTCAGCCAGGAAAACATCATGGCACAAAGTGGGGATAACCCTGCTGAGGCTGCGGTGCCTCAAATATTGGAAGAGGTCACCCCCTGTGAGTGGCTGGCTGAGGTACCGGCTGTTGAGGAGGTACTGAGGGCGATCCGGAGTCTGAGACCAGGGAAGGCACCGGGCAGAGATGATCTCCCAGGCGAAATGCTGAGGGAGGGTGGCGTTTGTGCACAGACTGCCCTATATGACATCATAACAACAGTCTGGACCACTGGACGGGTTCCGCAGGACTGGAAGGATGCCCTGGTGGTCCCCCTCTTTAAGAAGGGGGACCGTACCGACTGTAACAACTACAGGGGCATCTCACTCCTCAGTGTGCCGGGTAAGGTCCTGGCAAGGATTATTCAACATCGCCTTGCTAGGCATGCTGAGGAGAGGCTTGCGGAGCCCCAATGTGGTTTCAGGAAAGGGCGGTCCTGCACAGATGCCATATTTTCTGTCCGTCTGCTTCAGCAGAGGTGTAGGGAATTCCAAAAAGACCTACATCTCTGCTTTATTGACCTGGTCAAGGCCTATGATACCATCAGTAGGACTGGGCTCTGGGTTGTTCTTCGTGCTTTCGGAGTCCCTGACCCTCTGCTCACGATCATTAAGGACCTTCATGATGGTGAGCGGGCCCGGGTAAAACTACGTGGCCGGGAGTCGGAGCCTTTCCCTGTACACCTTGGGGTGCGACAGGGATGTCCTCTGGCTCCCACATTATTTAACATCTATTTCGACTGCGTAGTTCGTGAAGCCTTCAATAGCTGTACCGGGGGAATTTCCATTTGGTACAGATATAATGGGAGGCTGATCGACGCCCGGGTGCGATCAAGGGATGGCTCCCTATTGGTCAACCACGTTATGTATGCCGATGATTTGGTAATAGCTGCTCATTCAGAAGAGGAGTTGGAGACGCTGCTGCTGAGACTGGAGCGTGCCACTAAGAGGTGGGGCCTTACCATCAGCCCCACCAAAACTAAGCACCTGCCTGGGTATTTTGTACCATCGGACACTCCACCCCCACAACTCCCAATTGGTGATGGGGCAGTTGTGGAGAGAGTGGAGAGTTTCCCATACCTGGGCAGTGTGCTTATGACCGGCTCCAGTTTATCAGCAGAGGTCTCACTCCGAATCAGTCGAGCGGCAATATCTTTTCATCGGTTGCGTAACGCTGTGTGGAAGCTACCTGGTCTGTCGCTCCGCACGAAGCTTCAGGTCTTCTCGGCCACGGTCATTCCCTCCCTTCTCTACGCTTGCGAAACGTGGACCCCCCTAGTGGAGCATCTTCGCCGGTTGGAAACATTTAGGCTGGCCTGCCTACGATCCATCCTGGGTTTAACCAGGCTGGATTGTGTGAGGAGCTCACAAGTCCTTGAAAGATCTGGGCAAAGTCCCATCAGTGAGCTCCTCCGGCAGGCAAGGCTGCGTTGGCTGGGTCATGTAGCCCGCATGCCCAGCCACCGCATGCCTAAACAGCTTTTGTTCGGCCGGATCGAGGGGGCTAAACGGGCGCAGCACGGGCTAGAGAAGAGATGGAGTGATGTGGTACAGGAGGACGTGGAGCTGAGTGGACTTGCCGATGACTGGTACCAGCGGTGTCAAGATCGGCCTCTGTGGAGGAGGCTCGTGAAGGACGCTACTGGGCAGTTGGAGGCAGTCGCCCTCCAACAACAACGGAGGGCGGAGGAGCGACGCTCACAACAACGAGCGGAGCGACGGGTGGCTAAAGCACAGCAAGTTGGTACAGTAGGGGGCACAGGTGGTGCATCAGCCAGTCATCTCGGTCATCTCGGTCAGTCGACCCGTGGCACCTGGGTCTGCCCCGTGACCTCCTGCCAGCGGGCGTTCGACACTTCACGTGGCCTCAAGGTGCACATGGCCTGGCACAAGCGTCGTGGTGACGTCACCGCCACTTAGTGGCGAATGGCGGTTGTTGTTGTCTCTACGTATGTGTGAGTGTGTGTGTTTGTGTGTGTGTGTCTGTACGTGTGTGTGCGTCTGTGTGTCTCTACGTGTGTGTGTGTGTGTGCGTCTGTGTGTGTGCGTCTGTGTGTGTGTGTCTCTACGTGTGTGTGAGTGTGTGTGTTTGTGTGTGTGTGTCTGTACGTGTGTGTGTGTGCGTCTGTGTGTGTCTACGTGTGTATGTGTGTGCGTCTGTGTGTCTGTGTCTCTACGTGTGTGTGAGTGTGTGTGTTTGTGTGTGTGTGTCTGTACGTGTGTGTGTGTGCGTCTGTGTGTCTCTACGTGTGTGTGTGTGCGTCTGCGTGTGTGTGTCTCTACGTGTGTGTGTGTGCGTCTGCGTGTGTGTGTCTCTACGTGTGTGTGAGTGTGTGTCAGTGTTTTCCTGTGTGTGTGTGTCTCTACGTGTGTGCGTTTGTGTCTGTACGTGTGTGTGTGTGCGTCTGTGTGTCTCTACGTGTGTGTGTGTGTGCGTCTGTGTGTGTGTGTCTCTACGTGTGTGTGAGTGTGTGTCAGTGTGTGTCTGTGTGTGTGTGCGTCTGTGTGTGTGTCTCTACGTGTGTATGAGTGTGTGTCTGTGTGTGTGTGTGTCTCTACGTCTGTGTGTGTGTGTCTACGTATGTGTGAGTCTGTGTGTCTTTACGTATATGTGTGTGTCTGTGTGTGTGTCAGTGTGCGTCTGTGTGAGTGTGAGCGGTGCTGATGTCCACAACTGGGTGTTTATTCTCTCCGTGTCCGCTATGAATGGCTCCGTGTCTCAGCGACCACTCCCACGGGCAGCGCATGACACACAGTGAAGACGGTGTGACTGTGTGTGTGTGAGTGTGTGACTGTGTGTGTGTGTGACTGTGTGTGTGTGTGTGACTGTGTGTGTGTCTGTGTGTGTCTGTGTGTGTGTGTGTGACTGTGTGTGTGTGTGAGAGTGTGAGTGTGTGACTGTGTGTATGTGACTGTGTGAGTGTGACTGTGTGTGACTGTGTGTGTGTCTGTGTGTGTGTGTGTGACTGTGTGTGTGTGTGTGTGAGTGTGTGACTGTGTGTGTGAGTGTGTGACTGTGTGTGTGTCTGTGTGTGTGACTGTGTGTGTGTGTGAGTGTGTGACTGTGTGAGTGTGTGACTGTGTGTGTGTGAGTCTGTGTGTGTGAGTGTGAGACTGTGTGTGTGAGAGTGTGTGACTGTGTGTGTGAGACTGAGTGTGTGACTGTGTGTGTGTCTGTGTGTGTGTGTGTGACTGTGTGTGTGTGTGTGAGAGTGTGAGTGTGTGACTGTGTGTATGTGACTGTGTGAGTGTGACTGTGTGTGAGTGTGAGACTGTGTGTGTGTGAGTGTGTGTGAGACTGTGAGTGTGTGACTGTGGGAGTGAGTGTGTGTGTGTGACTGTGTGTGTGAGTGAGTGTGAGACTGTGAGTGTGAGACTGTGAGTGTGAGACTGTGAGTGTGTGACTGTGTGTATGTGACTGTGTGTGTGAGACTGTGTGTGAGTGTGTGAGTGTGAGACTGTGTATGTGACTGCGTGAGTGTGTGTGTGTGTGAGTGTGTGTGAGGCTGTGAGTGTGTGTGAGGCTGTGAGTGTGTGTGAGACTGAGTGTGTGACTGTGGGAGTGAGCGTGTGTGAGACTGTGTGTGTGTGTGTGTGAGACTGTGTGTGTGGCTGTGTGTGTGTGAGTGAGTGTGTGAGTGAGTGTGTGTGAGACTGTGTGTGTGTGAGTGTGAGACTGTGTGTGTGTGACTGTCTGTGTGTGACACTGTGAGTGTGTGTGTGAGACTGTGTGTGTGACTGTATGTGTGTCGTGGGGAGTGGTGGGTGTAGTGGTTAGCGCGCTGCGCTACACACTTGGCAACCCGGGTTCGATTCCCGCTCACAGCCAACACCAGTGACGATTATCTGAACCGGTTCCTGGGCCTCCCCTAGGTCGACTCAGCCTCAAACGAGTACCTGGTGCGGTGTGTAAACATCGCCACTGGGGAGACAAAGGCGGCCGGGCGTGGTGCTGGCCACCCCCCACCCCCTCGTGTGCCACAGTGCCGGCCTTCATAGGTGCTCGCTAACAGCACTTGCCGTTACAGTCTGTTAAGGCTATACGGGGGATCTTTGTCTTTGTGAGACTGTGAGTGTGTGAGTGAGTGAGTGTGAGTGAGTGAGTGTGAGTGAGTGTGAGTGAGTGAGAGGCTTGCGGAGCCCCAGTGCGGTTTCAGGAAAGGGCGGTCCTGCACAGATGCCATATTTTCTGTCCGTCTGCTACAGCAGAGGTGTAGGGAATTCCAACAAGACCTACATCTCTGCTTTATTGACCTGGTCAAGGCCTATGACACCATCAGTAGGCCTGGGCTCTGGGTTGTTCTTCGTGCTTTCGGAGCCCCTGACCCTCTGCTCACGATCATTGAGGACCTTCATGATGGTGTAGTGTGTGGTTGTGGTTGTTGTTGTGTGTGGATGTGGTTGTTGTTGTGTGTAGTGTGTGGTCCTGGCAAGGATTATTCAACATCGCCTTGCCAGGCATGCTGAGGAGAGGCTTGCGGAGCCCCAATGCGGTTTCAGGAAAGGGCGGTCCTGCACAGATGCCATATTTTCTGTCCGTCTGCTCCAGCAGAGGTGTAGGGAATTCCAACAAGACCTACATCTCTGCTTTATTGACCTGGTAAAGGCCTATGACACCATCAGTAGGCCTGGGCTCTGGGTTGTTCTTCGTGCTTTCGGAGTCCCTGACCCTCTGCTCACGATCATTGAGGACCTTCATGATGGTGAGCGGGCCCCGGGTAAAACTACGTGGCCGGGAGTCGGAGCCATTCCCTGTACACCTTGGGGTGCAACGGAGGGCGGAGGAGCGACGCTCACAACAACGAGCGGAGCGCCGGGTGGCTAAAGCACAGCAAGTTGGTACAGTAGGGGGCACAGGTGGCGCATCAGCCAGTCATCTCGGTCATCTTGGTCAGTCGACCCGTGGCACCTGCTGGGTCTGCCCTGTGACCTCCTGCCAGCGGGCGTTCCACACTTCACGTGGCAGCCTCATGGTGCACATGGCCTGGCACAAGCGTCGTGGTGACGTCACCGCCACTTCGTGGCGAATGGCGGTTGTTGTTGTTGTTGTCTGTGTGCGTCTTATAGTGATAGGTTTTTTACCCTTTCAACTGGTACAAAACTGACACCTTTGTACAAGGCATCATGTTTGCAATAACCACAACACAAGCAGTCAAAATGCAAACAAAAAGAAGCAACTCTGATAATGATAAAAATATGCACTGTCCTTGAAGTTGATTGGTCCACACCACAACACAAGTGTTTTTGCATTTTTGACTGCTTGTGTTGTGGTTATTGCAAACATGATGCCTTGTATAAAGGTGTCAGTTTTGTAACAATTTAAAAGGGTAAAAACCTACTACTATATTTTGCCACTGGTAAAAGAGATCTCATAGTGTGTGCGTCTTGTTTGTGTATTAACCTCTTTGTCTCTCTGCGTGTATGTGCGTGTGTCTGTGCGTGTGTGCGTGGGTGTGTCTGTGTGTCTGTGCGTGTGTCTGTGCGTGTGTCTGTGCGTGTGTCTGTGCGTGTGTCTGTGCGTGTGTCTGTGCGTGTGTCTGTGCGTGTGTCTGTGCGTGTGTCTGTGCGTGTGTCTGTGCGTGTGTCTGTGTGTGTGTCTGTGCGTGTGTCTGTGTGTGTGTCTGTGCGTGTGTCTGTGTGTGTGTCTGTGCGTGTGTCTGTGCGTGTGTCTGTGTGTGTCCGTGCGTGTATCTGTGTGTCTGTGCGTGCGTGTGTCTGTGTGTGTGTCTGTGCGTGCGTGTGTCTGTGCGTGCGTGCGCGTGTATCTGTGTGTCTGTGCGCGTGTATCTGTGTGTCTGTGCGTGCGTGCGCGTGTGTCTGTGCGTGCGTGTGTGCGTGCGTGCGCGTGTGTCTGCGTGCGTGTGTATCTGTGCGTGCGTGTGTGCGTGCAGAGATCACGAGGGTGAGGGCCGACATGTACGGCGACTCGCTGAACGGCGGTGGCCTGGGCCGCCCCCGCGTGCTGCTGCTGCCCGAGCCCAAGGGGAGTCCCCTGCAGCTGCAGGAGAAGCTGTTCGTGCCCGTCAAGGACTACCCAGACGTGAGCGCACACCCACCACTCCCTCCATCACTCTCCTCACTCACTCTCCTCCCCTCACTCCCTCCCTCACTCCCTCCCCTCCCTCTCCTCCCTCCCCTCCCTCCCCTCACTCTCCTCCCATCCCTCCCTCCCTCCCTCCTCACTCTCATCCTTCTCACCTCCCTCCCATCCGTCCCTCCCCTCTCCTCCCTCCCTCCCCACCCTCCCGTCCTCCCTCTCCTCCCTCTCTCCTCCCTCCCTCCCATCCGTCCCTCCCCTCCCTTTCATCCCTCCTTCCTTCCTCTCCTCCCTCCCCACCTCCCCTCACTCTCCTCCCTCCCTCCCTCCCTCCCTCCCTCCCTCCCTCACCCTCCCTCCCCTCCCCACCTCCCCCTCCTCCCTCTCCTCCCTCTCCCTCCCCCTCCTCCCTCTCCCACCTCCCTCCCCCCCCCCCCACCTCCCCTCACTCTCCTCCTCCGTGGTTTGTATGTGCGGGGACTTCTCTAATTACGAATGAGTCGGGTTCGGTGTTCATGAGTCGATTTCACTCGTGCCGATGATAAACGTGTTGTACGGCGCGCACACTAAACACGGGGGATGGATTTAACAGTTCTGCAGATTTAGATGCCACTGGTTCTTCACGTTCTACAGATGTAGATGCCACTGGTTCTTCACGTTCTACAGATGTAGATGCCACTAGTTCTTCACGTTCTGCAGATGTAGATGCCACTGGTTCTTCACGTTCTGTAGATGTAGATGCCACTGGTTCTTCACGTTCTGTAGATGTAGATGCCACTGGTTCTTCACGTTCTGCAGATGTAGATGCCACTGGTTCTTCACGTTCTGCAGATGTAGATGCCACTGGTTCTTCACGTTCTGCAGATGTAGATGCCACTGGTTCTTCACGTTCTGCAGATGTAGATGCCACTGGTTCTTCACGTTCTGTAGATGTAGATGCCACTGGTTCTTCACGTTCTGTAGATGTAGATGCCACTGGTTCTTCACGTTCTGCCGATGTAGATGCCACTGGTTCTTCACGTTCTGCCGATGTAGATGCCACTGGTTCTTCACGTTCTGCAGATGTAGATGCCACTGGTTCTTCACGTTCTACAGATGTAGATGCCACTGGTTCTTCACGTTCTGCAGATGTAGATGCCACTGGTTCTTCACGTTCTGTAGATGTAGATGCCACTGGTTCTTCACGTTCTGTAGATGTAGATGCCACTGGTTCTTCACGTTCTGCAGATGTAGATGCCACTGGTTCTTCACGTTCTGCAGATGTAGATGCCACTGGTTCTTCACGTTCTGTAGATGTAGATGCCACTGGTTCTTCACGTTCTGTAGATGTAGATGCCACTGGTTCTTCACGTTCTGCCGATGTAGATGCCACTGGTTCTTCACGTTCTGCCGATGTAGATGCCACTGGTTCTTCACGTTCTGCAGATGTAGATGCCACTGGTTCTTCACGTTCTGTAGATGTAGATGCCACTGGTTCTTCACGTTCTGCAGATGTAGATGCCACTGGTTCTTCACGTTCTGCAGATGTAGATGCCACTGGTTCTTCACGTTCTGCAGATGTAGATGCCACTGGTTCTTCACGTTCTGTAGATGTAGATGCCACTGGTTCTTCACGTTCTGCAGATGTAGATGCCACTGGTTCTTCACGTTCTGCAGATGTAGATGCCACTGGTTCTTCACGTTCTACAGATGTAGATGCCACTGGTTCTTCACGTTCTGCAGATGTAGATGCCACTGGTTCTTCACGTTCTGTAGATGTAGATGCCACTGGTTCTTCACGTTCTGCAGATGTAGATGCCACTGGTTCTTCACGTTCTGCAGATGTAGATGCCACTGGTTCTTCACGTTCTGTAGATGTAGATGCCACTGGTTCTTCACGTTCTGTAGATGTAGATGCCACTGGTTCTTCACGTTCTGCCGATGTAGATGCCACTGGTTCTTCACGTTCTGCCGATGTAGATGCCACTGGTTCTTCACGTTCTGCAGATGTAGATGCCACTGGTTCTTCACGTTCTGCAGATGTAGATGCCACTGGTTCTTCACGTTCTGCAGATGTAGATGCCACTGGTTCTTCACGTTCTGCCGATGTAGATGCCACTGGTTCTTCACGTTCTGCAGATGTAGATGCCACTGGTTCTTCACGTTCTGTAGATGTAGATGCCACTGGTTCTTCACGTTCTGCAGATGTAGATGCCACTGGTTCTTCATGTTCTGCAGATGTAGATGCCACTGGTTCTTCATGTTCTGCAGATGTAGATGCCACTGGTTCTTCACGTTCTGCAGATGTAGATGCCACTGGTTCTTCACGTTCTGTAGATGTAGATGCCACTGGTTCTTCATGTTCTGTAGATGTAGATGCCACTGGTTCTTCATGTTCTGCAGATGTAGATGCCACTGGTTCTTCACGTTCTGTAGATGTAGATGCCACTGGTTCTTCACGTTCTGTAGATGTAGATGCCACTGGTTCTTCACGTTCTGCAGATGTAGATGCCACTGGTTCTTCACGTTCTACAGATGTAGATGCCACTGGTTCTTTACGTTCTGTAGATGTAGATGCCACTGGTTCTTAACGTTCTGCAGATGTAGATGCCACTGGTTCTTAACGTTCTGCAGATGTAGATGCCACTGGTTCTTCACGTTCTGTAGATGTAGATGCCACTGGTTCTTCACGTTCTGTAGATGTAGATGCCACTGGTTCTTCACGTTCTGCAGATGTAGATGCCACTGGTTCTTCACGTTCTGCAGATGTAGATGCCACTGGTTCTTCACGTTCTTCAGATGTAGATGCCACTGGTTCTTCACGTTCTGTAGATGTAGATGCCACTGGTTCTTCACGTTCTTCAGATGTAGATGCCACTGGTTCTTCACGTTCTGTAGATGTAGATGCCACTGGTTCTTCACGTTCTTCAGATGTAAATGCCACTGGTTCTTCACGTTCTGTAGATGTAGATGCCACTGGTTCTTCACGTTCTGTAGATGTAGATGCCACTGGTTCTTCACGTTCTGCAGATGTAGATGCCACTGGTTCTTCACGTTCTGCAGATGTAGATGCCACTGGTTCTTCACGTTCTGTAGATGTAGATGCCACTGGTTCTTCATGTTCTGCAGATGTAGATGCCACTGGTTCTTCACGTTCTGCAGATGTAGATGCCACTGGTTCTTCACGTTCTGCAGATGTAGATGCCACTGGTTCTTCACGTTCTGCAGATGTAGATGCCACTGGTTCTTCACGTTCTGTAGATGTAGATGCCACTGGTTCTTCATGTTCTGCAGATGTAGATGCCACTGGTTCTTCACGTTCTACAGATGTAGATGCCACTGGTTCTTCATGTTCTGCAGATGTAGATGCCACTGGTTCTTCACGTTCTGTAGATGTAGATGCCACTGGTTCTTCACGTTCTGCAGATGTAGATGCCACTGGTTCTTCACGTTCTGCAGATGTAGATGCCACTGGTTCTTCACGTTCTGCAGATGTAGATGCCACTGGTTCTTCACGTTCTACAGATGTAGATGCCACTGGTTCTTCATGTTCTGCAGATGTAGATGCCACTGGTTCTTCACGTTCTGCAGATGTAGATGCCACTGGTTCTTCACGTTCTGTAGATGTAGATGTCACTGGTTCTTCACGTTCTGTAGATGTAGATGCCACTGGTTCTTCACGTTCTGCAGATGTAAATGCCACTGGTTCTTCACGTTCTGCAGATGTAGATGCCACTGGTTCTTCACGTTCTGTAGATGTAGATGCCACTGGTTCTTCATGTTCTGTAGATGTGGATGCCACTGGTTCTTCACGTTCTGCAGATGTAGATGCCACTGGTTCTTCATGTTCTGTAGATGTAGATGTCACTGGTTCTTCACGTTCTGTAGATGTAGATGCCGCTGGTTCTTCACGTTTTACACACACACCAACACACACACACCAACACACACACCAACACACACACCAACACACACCAACACACACTAACACACACATAGACACACACACCAACACACACACACCAACACACACACCAACACACACACCAACACGCACACCAACACACACACCAACACACACATAGACACACACACCAACACACACACCAACACACACATCAACACACACACGCGCACTCTGCCAACACACACCAACACACACATAGACACACACCAACACACACATAGACACACACACCAACACACACACCAACACACACACCAACACACACACCAACACACACACTAACACACACACCAACACACACACATCAACACACACATCAACACACACACACCAACACACCAACACACACACACCAACACACCAACACACACACACCAACACACACACTAACACACACACACACCAACACACACACCAACACACACACCAACACACACACCAACACACACACCAACACACACACCAACACACACATCAACACACACATCAACACACACACCAACACACACACACACCAACACACACACCAACACACACACACCAACACACCAACACACACACACCAACACACCAACACACACACCAACACACACACTAACACACACACCATCACACACACCAACACACACACACACCAACATACACACTAACACACACACCAACACACACACTAACACACACACCAACACACACACACACCAACACACACATACCCACACACACCCTCACACACACACCCACACACCAACACACACACACCTACACACACACCAACACACACACACCAACACACACCCACACACCAACACACACACCAACACACACACCTGCACACACACCTGCACACACACACCAACACACACACAGACACACACACACACCAACACACACATAGACACACACACCAACACACACACACCCAACACACACCAACACACACACCAACACACACACACACCCACACACATCAATACACACACACACCAACACACACACACACACACCAACACACACATAGACACACACACACCAACACACACATAGACACACACACCAACACACACACACCCAACACACACCAACACACACACACCCACACACACCAACACACACCAACACACACACCAACACACACACACCCACACACATCAATACACACACACCAACACACACACACACACACCAACACACACACACGCGCACTCTGCCAGCACACACACACCAACACACACACACGCGCACTCTGCCAACACACACCAACACACACATACCCACACACACCCTCACACACACACCCACACACACACACACCAACACACACACCAACACACACACCAACACACACACATAGACACACACACCAACACACACACACCCTCACACACACACCAACACCAACACACCAACACACACCCACACACACACACCAACACACACACCAACACACACACACCCACACACACACACACCAACACACACACACACACCAACACACACCAACACACACACACACCAACACACACACACACCAACACACACACACACACCAACACACACCATCACACACACCAACACACACACCAACACACACACCAACATACACACACCCACACACACACACACCAACACACACACACCAACACACACCAACACACACACCAACACACACCAACACACACCAACACACACATAGACACACACACACACCAACACACACATAGACACACACACACACGCTCGCACTCTGCCAACACATGTCGCTGTCCATCTTGATCTCCGTGTTTAGAGGCTTCTGAGTGCAAGCATGCACACGCGCACACACACACTCACACGCGCACACGCACACGCACACACACACACGCGCACGCACACACGCGCACACACACACGCACACACACACACGCACACACACACACGCACACACTCACACACGCACTCACCCACACACATTCCATTCCTGTGTCAAACAATGGCACAGAAAGTCAACTGAAAGTCACGCTGAGTGTGAGCGCTCACTCACTCACACACACTCACCCATACACACACACACGCACACACACACACACACACGCACGCACCGCACACACGCACGCACACACACAGACGCACGCACACACGCGCACAAACACACACACTCACACACGCACACACACGCTCACACACGCGCACAAACACACATTCACCCACACATACACACTCACACACACACTCACCCACACGCACGCACTCACCCACACACTCACCCATGCACACACACACTCACCCATACACACACGCACACACACACGCAAGCACAGACGCACACACACACGCGCACAAACACACACACACACACACTCACCCACACGCACACACTCACCCACACACTCACCCACACACGCACACACTCACCCACGCACTCACCCATACGCACACACTCACCCACCCACACACTCACCCACACACTCACACACTCACACACACACTCACCCACACACGCACACACTCACCCACAAGCACACACTCACCCACGCACTCACCCACTCACACACACACACTCACCCACGCACTCACCCACGCACACACACACTCACCCACAAGCACACACTCACCCACACGCACACACTCACACACACACTCACCCACACACTCACCCACACACTCACCCACACACACACACACACTCACCCACACGCACACACTCACACACACACTCACCCACACACTCACCCACACACTCACCCACACACACACAACACTCACCCACACACGCACACACTCACCCACACACTCACCCACGCACTCACCCACACACTCACCCACACTCACCCACACACACTCACCCACACACACACTCACCCACACACTCACACACTCACACACACACTCACCCACACACGCACACACTCACACACACACTCACCCACGCACACTCACACCCACACGCACACACTCACCCACACACTCACCCACGCACACTCACACCCACACGCACACACTCACCCACACACTCACCCACGCACACTCACACACGCACTCACCCACACGCACACACTCACCCACACGCACACACTCACACACACACTCACCCACACACGCACACACTCACACACACACTCACCCACGCACACTCACGCACACACTCACCCACAAGCACACACACTCACCCACACACTCACCCACACACTCACACACTCACCCACACACTCACCCACACACGCACACACTCACCCACACACTCACCCACACACGCACACACTCACCCACACACTCACCCACACACTCACCCACACACACACCCACGCACACTCACCCACACACTCACCCACGCACTCACACACTCACACACACACTCACCCACACACTCACCCACACACTCACCCACACACACACCCACGCACACTCACCCACACACTCACCCACGCACTCACACACTCACACACACACTCACCCACATGCACACACTCACCCACACACTCACCCACACACTCACACACACACTCACCCACACACGCACACACTCACCCACACACTCACCCACAAGCACACACTCACCCACATGCACACGCACACTCACCCACGCACTCACCCACGCACACACACACTCACCCACAAGCACACACTCACACACACACTCACCCACACGCACACACTCACACACACACTCACCCACATGCACACACTCACCCACGCACTCACCCACAAGCACACACTCACCCACACACTCACCCACACACTCACCCACACACTCACACACACACTCACCCACAAGCACACACTCACCCACGCACTCACACACACGCACACACTCACACACACACTCACCCACATGCACACACTCACCCACACACTCACCCACAAGCACACACTCACACACACACTCACCCACACGCACACACTCACACACACACTCACCCACATGCACACACTCACCCACGCACTCACACCCACACGCACACACTCACACACACACTCACACCCACACGCACACACTCACCCACACACACTCACCCACACACACTCACACCCACACGCACACACTCACACACACACTCACCCACACACACTCACACCCACACGCACACACTCACACACACTCACCCACGCACTCACCCACGCACACTCACCAACACACACACTCACCCACACACTCACACACTCACACACACACTCACCCACACACGCACACACTCACCCACACACGCACACACTCACACACACACTCACCCACAAGCACACACTCACCCACGCACTCACCCACATGCACACACTCACCCACAAGCACACACTCACCCACACACTCACACACACACTCACCCACACACTCACCCACACACTCACACACACACTCACCCACACACTCACCCACACACGCACACACTCACCCACACACGCACACACTCACCCACACACGCACACACTCACACACACACTCACACACACACGCACACACTCACACACAAGCACACACTCACACACACACTCACCCACACACGCACACACTCACACACACACTCACCCACATGCACACACTCACCCACACACTCACACACACACTCACACACACACTCACCCACACACTCACACACACACTCACCCACACACTCACCCACACACGCACACACTCACACACACACTCACCCACACACCCACACACTCACCCACACACGCACACACTCACACACACACTCACCCACACACGCACACACTCACCCACACACGCACACACTCACCCACACACGCACACACTCACACACACACTCACACACACACGCACACACTCACACACAAGCACACACTCACACACACACTCACCCACACACGCACACACTCACACACACACTCACCCACATGCACACACTCACCCACACACTCACCCACACACTCACACACACACTCACCCACAAGCACACACTCACACACACACTCACCCACACACTCACCCACAAGCATACACTCACCCACGCACTCACACACACACTCACACCCACACGCACACACTCACACACACACTCACACCCACACGCACACACTCACACACACACTCACCCACGCACACTCACACACACACTCACACACACACTCACCCACACACGCACACACTCACACACACACTCACCCACACACGCACACACTCACACACACACTCACCCACACGCACACACTCACACACACACTCACCCACACGCACACACTCACCCACACACTCACCCACACACTCACCCACGCACACTCACACACACACTCACGCACACACTCACCCACAAGCACACACACTCACCCACAAGCACTCACTCACCCACACACTCACCCACACACTCACACACTCACACACACACTCACCCACACACTCACACACTCACACACACACTCACCCACACACGCACACACTCACACACACACTCACCCACAAGCACACACTCACACACACACTCACCCACATGCACACACTCACACACACACTCACCCACACACGCACACACTCACACACACACTCACCCACACTCACCCACGCACTCACCCACGCACACTCACCAACACACACACTCACACACTCACACACACACTCACACACACACTCACCCACACACGCACACACTCACACACACACTCACCCACAAGCACACACTCACCCACGCACTCACCCACATGCACACACTCACACACACACTCACCCACACACGCACACACTCACACACACACTCACCCACACGCACACACTCACACACACACTCACCCACACGCACACACTCACACACACACTCACCCACACACGCACACACTCACACACACACTCACCCACAAGCACACACTCACACACACACTCACCCACACGCACACACTCACCCACGCACTCACCCACTCACACACACACTCACCCACAAGCACACACTCACACACACACTCACCCACACGCACACACTCACCCACGCACTCACCCACTCACACACACACTCACCCACAAGCACACACTCACCCACGCACTCACCCACGCACACACACACTCACCCACAAGCACACACTCACCCACGCACACTCACCCACGCACACTCACCCACACACTCACCCACACACTCACCCACGCACACTCACACACGCACTCACCCACACGCACACACTCACCCACAAGCACACACTCACCCACACACTCACCCACGCACACGCTCACCCACACACTCACCCACACGCTCACCCACACACTCACCCACACACTCACACACACACTAACCCACAAGCACACACTCACACACACACTCACCCACACGCACACACTCACCCACGCACTCACCCACTCACCCACACACTCACCCACAAGCACACACTCACCCACACGCTCACACACACACTCACCCACAAGCACACACTCACACACACACTCACCCACAAGCACACACTCACCCACGCACTCACCCACGCACACACACACTCACCCACAAGCACACACTCACCCACGCACACTCACCCACGCACACTCACCCACACACTCACCCACACGCATTCCATTCCTGTGTCAAACAATGGCACAGAAAGTCAACTGAAAGTCACGCTGAGTGTGAGCGCTCCCTCACACACTCACACGTGGGGCACTGTACACGCACAAAGGCAAAAGACAAAGATCCCCCGTGTAGCCTTAACAGACTCGAGGGGCAAGTGCTGTTAGCGAGTGGCACCTATGAAGGCTGCCGGCACTGTGGCACACGAGGGGGTGGGGTGGCCAGCACCACGCCCGGCCGCCTTTGTCTCCCCAGTGGCGATGCTGACAACACATCGCCACTAGGTACTCATTTGAGGCTGAGTCGACCTAGGGGAGGCCCAGGACCGGTTTGGATAATAGCGTGTTGGTGGCCGAGAGCGGGAATCGAACTCGGGTCGCCGGGTTTGTAGCGCAGCGTGGCGCTAACCACTACACCCACCGCTCCCTCCCCACAGACACACACACACGCATCAACTTGCATACAGACACACATTGACATACATACAGACACACACAAACTTACATACAGACACACACAAACTTACATACAGACACACACACACACTTACATACAGACACACACACACACATATATACACTTTCATACACGCACATTAACATACTTACACACGTAAACTTACATACACACACACACACTTACATACACACACACAAAGTTACATACAGACACACACACACACACTTACATACAGACACACACACTTACATACAGACACACACACAAACTTACATACACACACACACTTACATACAGACACACACACTTACATACACACACACACACACTTACATACACACACACACGCAAACTTACATACAGACACACACACACACACTTACATACACACACACACACACTTACATACAGACACACACACTTACATACAGACACACACACAAACTTACATACACACGCACACACATACTCACACACACACACACGCACACACACACGCCAGCCACGCACACGCACACACACACACGCACACACACGCACGCCACACACGCACACACACACACGCACACACACACACGCCAGCCACACACACGCACACACACACACACGCACGCCAGCCACACACGCATGCACACACACGCACACACACACGCACACACACACGCACACACACGCACACACACGCACACACACATACACGCCAGCCACACACACGCACACACACACGCCACACACGCACACACACGCACACACACACGCACACACACACGCACACACACGCACACACACGCACACACACATACACGCCAGCCACACACACGCACACACACACGCCACACACGCACACACACACACATACACGCCAGCCACACACTCGAACACACACACACACACGCCAGCCACACACACGCACACACGCCACACACGCACACGCACACACGCCACACACGCACACGCACACACACACACGCACACACACACACACACGCACGCACACACACGCACACACACACACACGCACGCACACACACGCACACACTCACCCCTACACGTCAACACCTGTGCTCTGTTGCACATACCAACTTCTTGGACATGCCACACGTGCACTCACACACATCCTCACACACAGACACAGACAAAGATCCCCCGTGTAGCCTCAACAGACTGCTGGGGCAAGTGCTGTTAGCGAGTAGCACCTATGAAGGCTGCCGGCACTGTGGCCAGCACCACGCCCGGCCGCCTTTGTCTCCCCAGTGGCGATGTTGACAACGCATCGCCACTAGGTACTCAATTGAGGCTGAGTCGACCTAGGGGAGGCCCAGGACCGGTTAGGATAATTGTCACTGGTGGTGTTGGCCGTGAGCTACTATACACTACACTATACACTACACTATACACTACACTATACACTACACTATACTATACACTATACACTACACTATACACTACACTATACACTACACTATACTATACACTATACACTACACTATACACTACACTATACACTACACTATACACTACACTATACACTACACTATACACTACACTATACACTACACTATACACTACACTATACACTACACTATACACTACACTATACACTACACTATACACTACACTACACACTACACTACACACTACACTACACACTACACTACACACTACACTACACACTACACTATACACTACACTATACACTACACTACACACTACACTACACACTACACTATACACTACACTATACACTACACTATACACTACACTATACACTACACTATACACTACACTATACACTACACTATACACTACACTATACACTACACTATACACTACACTATACACTACACTATACACTACACTATACACTACACTATACACTACACTATACACTACACTATACACTACACTACACACTGCACTATACACTGCACTATACACTACACTATACACTACACACTACACTATACACTATACACTACACTATACACTACACTATACACTACACTATACACTACACTATACACTACACTATACACTACACTATACACTGCACTATACACTGCACTATACACTACACTATACACTATACTATACACTACACTACACACTACACTATACACTACACCACTACACTACACTATACACTACACTATACACTACACTATACACTACACTATACACTACACTATACACTACACTACACTATACACTGCACTATACACTACACTATACACTATACTATACACTACACTATACACTACACTATACACTACACTATACACTACACTATACACTACACTATACACTACACTATACACTACACTATACACTACACTACACACTATACACTACACTATACACTACACTATACACTACACTATACACTACACTATACACTACACTACACACTATACACTACACTATACACTATACACTACACTATACACTACACTATACACTACACTATACACTACACTATACACTACACTATACACTACTATACACTATACACTACACTATACACTACACTATACACTACACTATACACTATACACTACACTATACACTACACTATACACTACACTATACACTACACTACACACTACACTATACACTACACTATACACTATACACTACACTATACACTACACTATACACTACACACTACACTACACACTACACTACACACTACACTATACACTACACTATACACTACACTACACTATACACTACACTATACACTACACTATACACTACACACTACACTACACTATACACTACACTATACACTATACTATACACTACACTATACACTACACTATACACTACACTATACACTACACTATACACTACACTATACACTACACTACACACTACACTACACACTACACTATACACTACACTACACACTACACTATACACTACACTATACACTACACTATACACTACACTACACACTACACTATACACTACACTATACACTACACTATACACTACACTATACACTACACTATACACTATACTATACACTACACTATACACTACACTATACACTACACTACACACTATACACTACACTATACACTACACTATACACTACACTACACACTACACTATACACTACACTATACACTACACTATACACTGCACTATACACTATACTATACACTACACTATACACTACACTATACACTACACTATACACTACACTATACACTACACTATACACTACTATACACTATACACTACACTATACACTACACTATACACTACACTATACACTACACTATACACTACACTATACACTACACTACACACTACACTATACACTACACTATACACTACACTATACACTACACTATACTATACACTATACACTACACTATACACTACACTATACACTACACTATACACTACACTACACACTACACTATACACTACACTATACACTACACTATACACTACACTATACACTACACTATACACTACACTATACACTACACTATACACTATACTATACACTACACTATACACTACACTATACACTATACTATACACTACACTATACACTACACTATACACTACACTATACACTACACTACACACTACACTACACACTACACTATACACTACACTACACACTACACTATACACTACACTATACACTACACTATACACTACACTACACACTACACTATACACTACACTATACACTACACTATACACTACACTATACACTACACTATACACTACACTATACACTATACTATACACTACACTATACACTACACTATACACTACACTATACACTACACTATACACTACACTATACACTACACTATACACTACACTATACACTACACTATACACTACACTATACACTACACTATACACTACACTACACACTGCACTATACACTGCACTATACACTACACTATACACTACACACTACACTATACACTATACACTACACTATACACTACACTATACACTACACTATACACTACACTATACACTACACACTACACTATACACTACACTATACACTACACTATACACTACACTATACACTGCACTATACACTACACTATACACTATACTATACACTACACTACACACTACACTATACACTACACCACTACACTACACTATACACTACACTATACACTACACTATACACTACACTATACACTACACTATACACTACTACACTACACTATACACTACACTATACACTACACACTACACTACTATACACTACACTATACACTACACTATACACTACACTATACACTACACTATACACTACACTATACACTACACTATACACTACACTATACACTACACTACACACTATACACTACACTATACACTACACTATACACTACACTATACACTACACTATACACTACACTACACACTATACACTACACTATACACTATACACTACACTATACACTACACACTACACTACACACTATACACTACACTATACACTACACTACTATCGGTCATCGAACAAAGGCGGTGGTCACCAATTGCATCCGATGTTAGGGTGCCACGGTGGCTATGAGATGTTGACTACCTCGCCTGGTACACAGGAGGTCGTGGGTTCAATTACAAATCCTGAGAGATGTTGACTACCTCGCCTGGTACGCAGGAGGTCGTGGGTTCAATTACAAATCCTGAGAGATGTTGACTACCTCGCCTGGTACGCAGGAGGTCGTGGGTTCGATCTCGACCCTGAGACCACAGTGGCTATGAGATGTTGACTACCTCGCCTGGTACACAGGAGGTCGTGGGTTCGATCTCGACCCTGAGACCACAGTGGCTATGAGATGTTGACTACCTCGCCTGGTACACAGGAGGTCGTGGGTTCAATTACAAATCCTGAGAGATGTTGACTACCTCGCCTGGTACGCAGGAGGTCGTGGGTTCGATCTCGTCCCTGACGCCTGCTGCTGCTGTATATTTGGAGTCTGCGTCTCTCTCTCTCTCCCCCTGTGGTCGCGTGGAGTCTTCTCCGGGTCCTCCGGAATTCCACTCCACATTTAGACTCAACATGGCGCGTTCAGAGTTATTTGACCGCTGCTATAGAACTGCCCAGTAGCAGCAGCGTCCTTCACGAGCCTCCTCCACAGAGGCCGATCTCAGAGGTCGCAACCGGGTACCCGATACCCGTACCCTACCCGATACCCGGCTACCCGTACCCAGCCGGGTACGGGTACCCGTTTGCGACCCTGGTGCGGCCGGGTACGGGTAGGCCGTGAGTCACTGGTGAGTCACCGTTTGTCACTCATTTCCCAACGTCTTGTCTCTTCTCACAATTCAAGTTCCTAGAATCAACCCACCCGCGCCTGCAACGTGGCTTCATCCCAGAGGTCGCAATCGGGTACCCGATACCCGTACCCTACCCGTACCCTACCCGTACCCTACCCGTACCCGGCCGGGTATCGGTTAGGGTACAGGTACGGGTAGGGTACGGGTACGGGTACCCGTTTGCGACCCTGGTGCGGCCGGGTACGGGTAAGGAATCAAAACCCGTTTGCGACCTCTGGCCGATCTTGACACCGCTGGTACCGGTAAATCGGCAAGTCCACTCGGCTCCACGTCCTCCCGTACCACATCAGCTCCGTCTCTTCTCTAGCCCGTGTGACTCACACACTCACTCACCCACCCACTCACCCACTCACTCACCCACTCATTCACTCACTCACCCACTCACTCAGCTTCACGTCCTCCCGTACCACATCAGCTCCGTCTCTTCTCTAGCCCGTGTGACTCACACACTCACACACTCACCCACTCACTCACCCACTCATTCACTCACTCACCCACTCACTCAGCTCCACGTCCTCCCGTACCACATCACTCCGTCTCTTCTCTAGCCCGTGTGACTCACACACTCACTCACCCACCCACTCACCCACTCACTCACCCACCCACTCACCCACTCACTCACCCACTCATTCACTCACTCACCCACTCACTCAGCTCCACGTCCTCCCGTACCACATCACTCCGTCTCTTCTCTAGCCCGTGTGACTCACACACTCACTCACCCACCCACTCACCCACCCACTCACTCACCCACTCACCCACTCATTCACTCACTCACCCACTCACTCAGCTCCACGTCCTCCCGTACCACATCAGCTCCGTCTCTTCTCTAGCCCGTGTGACTCACACACTCACTCACCCACCCACTCACCCACTCACTCACCCACTCATTCACTCACTCACCCACTCACTCAGCTCCACGTCCTCCCGTACCACATCAGCTCCGTCTCTTCTCTAGCCCGTGTCACTCACACACTCACTCACCCACCCACTCACCCACTCACTCACCCACTCATTCACTCACTCACCCACTCACTCAGCTCCACGTCCTCCCGTACCACATCAGCTCCGTCTCTTCTCTAGCCCGTGTGACTCACACACTCACTCACCCACCCACTCACCCACTCACTCACCCACTCACCCACTCACTCACCCACTCATTCACTCACTCACCCACCCACTCACCCACTCACTCACCCACTCACCCACTCACTCACCCACTCACCCACTCACTCACCCACTCATTCACTCACTCACCCACTCACTCAGCTCCACGTCCTCCTGCACCACATCAGCTCCGTCTCTTCTCTAGCCCGTGTGACTCACACACTCACTCACCCACCCACTCACCCACCCACTCACCCACTCACTCACCCACTCACCCACTCACTCACCCACTCATTCACTCACTCACCCACTCACTCAGCTCCACGTCCTCCTGTACCACATGACTCCGTCTCTTCTCTAGCCCGTGTGACTCACACACTCACTCACCCACACACTCACACACTCACCCACCCACTCACCCACTCATTCACTCACTCACCCACTCACTCAGCTCCACGTCCTCCCGTACCACATCAGCTCCGTCTCTTCTCTAGCCCGTGTGACTCACACACTCACTCACCCACCCACTCACCCACTCACTCACCCACTCACCCACTCACTCACCCACTCATTCACTCACTCACCCACCCACTCACCCACTCACTCACCCACTCACCCACTCACTCACCCACTCACCCACTCACTCACCCACTCATTCACTCACTCACCCACTCACTCAGCTCCACGTCCTCCTGCACCACATCAGCTCCGTCTCTTCTCTAGCCCGTGTGACTCACACACTCACTCACCCACCCACTCACCCACCCACTCACCCACTCACTCACCCACTCACCCACTCACTCACCCACTCATTCACTCACTCACCCACTCACTCAGCTCCACGTCCTCCTGTACCACATGACTCCGTCTCTTCTCTAGCCCGTGTGACTCACACACTCACTCACCCACACACTCACACACTCACCCACCCACTCACCCACTCATTCACTCACTCACCCACTCACTCAGCTCCACGTCCTCCCGTACCACATCAGCTCCGTCTCTTCTCTAGCCCGTGTGACTCACACACTTACTCACCCACCCACTCACCCACCCACTCACCCACCCACTCACCCACTCACTCACCCACCCACTCACCCACCCACTCACCCACCCACTCACCCACTCACTCACCCACTCATTCACTCACTCACCCACTCACTCAGCTCCACGTCCTCCCGTACCACATCAGCTCCGTCTCTTCTCTAGCCCGTGTGACTCACACACTCACTCACCCACCCACTCACCCACCCACTCACCCACCCACTCACCCACTCACTCACCCACCCACTCACCCACCCACTCACCCACCCACTTACACACTCACTCACCCACCCACTCACCCACCCACTCACCCACCCACTCACACACTCACTCACCCACCCACTCACCCACCCACTCACCCACCCACTCACCCACCCACTCACACACTCACTCACCCACCCACTCACCCACCCACTCACCCACCCACTCACACACTCACTCACCCACCCACTCACCCACCCACTCACCCACCCACTCACCCACTCACTCACCCACTCATTCACTCACTCACCCACTCACTCAGCTCCACGTCCTCCTGTACCACATCACTCCGTCTCTTCTCTAGCCCGTGCCGCGCCCGTTTAGCCCCCCTCTTTTCTGGAAGACTTTGCAGTTTTTTCCTAGATTTTTCTGTTTGCACGTAGTTACTTGAAGATAAGTACGTATTCTTGGTTCTTTCGGTAAAGTCACGTTGAAGGGAAATAATAAAATAATATGAATATAAAACAATAAAATTCCCACGACGTTTCGATTGCAACACAAGCAACGATCATCAGGTGTGAAATCCACAACAAGAATAAAAAACTCCACTTTCTTCAAATTTCCTTAACGTTAAGAATAAAAAAACCGCTACTTTCTTCAAATTTCCTTAACGTTAAGAATAAAAAACCGCCACTTCAAATTTTCTTCATGTTAAGAATTAAAAAACGCCACTTTCTTCAAATTTTCTTCATGTTAAGAATTAAAAAACTCCACTTTCTTCAAATTTTCTTCACGTTCAGAATTAAAAAACGCCACTTTCTTCAAATTTTCTTAACGTTCAGAATGAAAAAACGCCACTTCAAATTTTCTTCATGTTAAGAATTAAAAAACTCCACTTTCTTCAAATTTCCTTAACGTTAAGAATAAAAAAACCGCTACTTTCTTTAAATTTTCTTAACGTTCAGAATGAAAAAACGCCACTTCAAATTTTCTTCATGTTAAGAATTAAAAAACGCCACTTTCTTCAAATTTTCTTCATGTTAAGAATTAAAAAACGCCACTTTCTTCAAATTTCCTTAACGTTAAGAATAAAAAAAACCGCTACTTTCTTCAAATTTTCTTAACGTTCAGAATGAAAAAACGCCACTTCAAATTTTCTTCATGTTAAGAATTAAAAAACGCCACTTTCTTCAAATTTTCTTCATGTTAAGAATAAAAAAAACCGCTACTTTCTTCAAATTTTCTTAACGTTCAGAATGAAAAAACGCCACTTCAAATTTTCTTCATGTTAAGAATTAAAAAACTCCACTTTCTTCAAATTTCCTTAACGTTAAGAATAAAAAAACCGCTACTTTCTTTACATTTTCTTAACGTTCAGAATGAAAAAACGCCACTTCAAATTTTCTTCATGTTAAGAATTAAAAAACGCCACTTTCTTCAAATTTTCTTCATGTTAAGAATTAAAAAACGCCACTTTCTTCAAATTTCCTTAACGTTAAGAATAAAAAAAAACCGCTACTTTCTTCAAATTTTCTTAACGTTCAGAATGAAAAAACGCCACTTCAAATTTTCTTCATGTTAAGAATTAAAAAACGCCACTTTCTTCAAATTTTCTTAACGTTAAGAATAAAAAACAGCCACTTTCTTCAAATTTTCTTAACGTTAAGAATAAAAAAACCGCTACTTTCTTCAAATTTTCTTAACGTTCAGAATGAAAAAACGCCACTTTCTTCAAATTTTCTTCATGTTAAGAATTAAAAAACGCCACTTTCTTCAAATTTTCTTCATGTTAAGAATTAAAAAACGCCACTTTCTTCAAATTTCCTTAACGTTAAGAATAAAAAAACCGCTACTTTCTTCAAATTTTCTTAACGTTCAGAATGAAAAAACGCCACTTTCTTCAAATTTTCTTAACGTTAAGAATAAAAAACCGCCACTTCAAATTTTCTTCATGTTAAGAATTAAAAAACGCCACTTTCTTCAAATTTTCTTAACGTTAAGAATAAAAAACAGCCACTTTCTTCAAATTTTCTTAACGTTAAGAATAAAAAAACCGCTACTTTCTTCAAATTTCCTTAACGTTAAGAATAAAAAAAACCGCTACTTTCTTCAAATTTCCTTAACGTTAAGAATAAAAAAACGCTACTTTCTTCAAATTTTCTTAACGTTCAGAATGAAAAAACGCCACTTCAAATTTTCTTCATGTTAAGAATTAAAAAACGCCACTTTCTTCAAATTTTCTTCATGTTAAGAATTAAAAAAACGCCACTTTCTTCAAATTTCCTTAACGTTAAGAATAAAAAAACCGCTACTTTCTTCAAATTTTCTTAACGTTCAGAATGAAAAAACGCCACTTTCTTCAAATTTTCTTAACGTTAAGAATAAAAAACCGCCACTTCAAATTTTCTTCATGTTAAGAATTAAAAAACGCCACTTTCTTCAAATTTTCTTAACGTTAAGAATAAAAAAAACCGCTACTTTCTTCAAATTTCCTTAACGTTAAGAATAAAAAAACCGCTACTTTCTTCAAATTTCCTTAACGTTAAGAATAAAAAAAACGCTACTTTCTTCAAATTTTCTTAACGTTCAGAATGAAAAAACGCCACTTCAAATTTTCTTCATGTTAAGAATTAAAAAACGCCACTTTCTTCAAATTTTCTTCACGTTAAGAATAAAAAACCGCCACTTTCTTCAAATTTTCTTCACGTTAAGAATAAAAAAACGCCACTTTTTTCTAATTTTTTTCACGTTAAGAATTAAAAAAACGCCACTTTCTTCAAATTTCCTTAACGTTAAGAATAAAAAAACCGCTACTTTCTTCAAATTTTCTTAACGTTCAGAATGAAAAAACGCCACTTTCTTCAAATTTTCTTAACGTTAAGAATAAAAAACCGCCACTTCAAATTTTCTTCATGTTAAGAATTAAAAAACGCCACTTTCTTCAAATTTTCTTAACGTTAAGAATAAAAAACAGCCACTTTCTTCAAATTTTCTTCATGTTAAGAATAAAAAAACGCCACTTTTTTCTAATTTTTTTCACGTTAAGAATAAAAAAACGCCACTTTCTTCAAATTTCCTTAACGTTAAGAATAAAAAAACCGCTACTTTCTTCAAATTTTCTTAACGTTCAGAATGAAAAAACGCCACTTTCTTCAAATTTTCTTAACGTTAAGAATAAAAAACCGCCACTTCAAATTTTCTTCATGTTAAGAATTAAAAAACGCCACTTTCTTCAAATTTTCTTAACGTTAAGAATAAAAAACAGCCACTTTCTTCAAATTTTCTTAACGTTAAGAATAAAAAAACCGCTACTTTCTTCAAATTTCCTTAACGTTAAGAATAAAAAAACCGCTACTTTCTTCAAATTTCCTTAACGTTAAGAATAAAAAAAACGCTACTTTCTTCAAATTTTCTTAACGTTCAGAATGAAAAAACGCCACTTCAAATTTTCTTCATGTTAAGAATTAAAAAACGCCACTTTCTTCAAATTTTCTTCATGTTAAGAATTAAAAAAACGCCACTTTCTTCAAATTTCCTTAACGTTAAGAATAAAAAAACCGCTACTTTCTTCAAATTTTCTTAACGTTCAGAATGAAAAAACGCCACTTTCTTCAAATTTTCTTAACGTTAAGAATAAAAAACCGCCACTTTCTTCAAATTTTCTTAACGTTAAGAATAAAAAAACGCCACTTTCTTCAAATTTTCTTAACGTTAAGAATAAAAAACAGCCACTTTCTTCAAATTTTCTTAACGTTAGAATGAAAAAACGCCACTTTCTTCAAATTTTCTTAACGTTAAGAATAAAAAACAGCCACTTTCTTCAAATTTTCTTCATGTTAAGAATTAAAAAACGCCACTTTCTTCAAATTTTCTTAACGTTAAGAATAAAAAAACCGCTACTTTCTTCAAATTTTCTTAACATTAAGAATAAAAAAACGCCACTTTCTTCAAATTTCCTTAACGTTAAGAATAAAAAAAACGCTACTTTCTTCAAATTTTCTTAACGTTCAGAATGAAAAAACGCCACTTTCTTCAAATTTTCTTAACGTTAAGAATAAAAAACCGCCACTTCAAATTTTCTTCATGTTAAGAATTAAAAAACGCCACTTTCTTCAAATTTTCTTAACGTTAAGAATAAAAAACAGCCACTTTCTTCAAATTTTCTTCACGTTAAGAATAAAAAAACCGCTACTTTCTTCAAATTTTCTTCACGTTAAGAATAAAAAAACGCCACTTTCTTCAAATTTTCTAAACGTTAAGAAAAAAAACCGTCACTTTCTTCAAATTTTCTTCACGTTAAGAATAAAAAAACCGCTACTTTCTTCAAATTTTCTTCACTTTAAGAATAAAAAAACGCCACTTCAAATTTTCTTAACATTAAGAAAAAAAAACCGCCACTTTCTTCAAATTTTCTTAATGTTAAGAAAAAAAAAACCCGTCACTTTCTTCAAATTTTCTTCACGTTAAGAATAAAAAAACGCCACTTTCTTCAAATTTTCTAAACGTTAAGAATAAAAAAACGCCACTTTTTTCAAATTTTCTTAACTTTAAGAATAAAAAACGCCACTTTCTTCAAATTTTCTTAACATTAAGAATAAAAAACGCCACTTTCTTCAAATTTTCTTAACGTTAAGAATAAAAAACCGCCACTTTCTTCAAATTTTCTTCACGTTAAGAATAAAAAACGCCACTTTCTTCAAATTTTCTTAACGTTAAGAATAAAAAACCGCCACTTTCTTCAAATTTTCTTAACGTTAAGAATAAAAAACGCCACTTTCTTCAAATTTTCTTAACTTTAAGAATAAAAAACGCCACTTTCTTCAAATTTTCTTAACGTTAAGAATAAAAAACCGCCACTTTCTTCAAATTTTCTTCACGTTAAGAATAAAAAACGCCACTTTCTTCAAATTTTTTTAACGTTAAGAATAAAAAACCGCCACTTTCTTCAAATTTTCTTAACGTTAAGAATAAAAAACGCCACTTTCTTCAAATTTTCTTAACTTTAAGAATAAAAAAACGCCACTTTCTTCAAATTTTCTTAACGTTAAGAATAAAAAACCGCCACTTTCTTCAAATTTTCTTCACGTTAAGAATAAAAAACGCCACTTTCTTCAAATTTTCTTAACGTTAAGAATAAAAAACCGCCACTTTCTTCAAATTTTCTTCACGTTAAGAATAAAAAACGCCACTTTCTTCAAATTTTCTTAACTTTAAGAATAAAAAAACGCCACTTTCTTCAAATTTTCTTAACGTTAAGAATAAAAAACCGCCACTTTCTTCAAATTTTCTTAACGTTAAGAATAAAAAACGCCACTTTCTTCAAATTTTCTTAACTTTAAGAATAAAAAAACGCCACTTTATTCAAATTTTTTTCACGTTAAGAATAAAAAATGCCACTTCAAATTTTCTTAACTTTAAGAAAAAAAAACCGCCACTTTCTTCAAATTTTCTTCACGTTAAGAATAAAAAACGCCACTTCAAATTTTCTTAACATTAAGAATAAAAAACGCCACTTCAAATTTTCTTAACATTAAGAAAAAAAACCCGCCACTTTCTTCAAATTTTCTTAACGTTAAGAATAAAAAAAACGCTACTTTCTTCAAAATTTCTGAACGTTAAGAATAAAAAATGTTTGTCTAATTGCTCATGTCTCAAAGGTACAGAAAGTGGCTATCATTCCCCACATACTTTGCTTTTGGCGAGGTAGTCAACATCTCCTAGCCACTGTGGCGTCAGGGTTTGTGATCGAACCCACGACCTCCTGCGTACCAGGCGAGGTAGTCAACATCTCCTAGCCACTGTGGAGTCAGGGACGAGATCGAACCCACGACCTCCTGTGTACCAGGCGAGGTAGTCAACATCTCCTAGCCACTGTGGTGTCAGGGTTTGTG
>NC_136329.1:5304127-5324925 GCF_964198595.1 Lampetra fluviatilis
TGCCTCCAACTGCCCAGTAGCGTCCTTCACGAGCCTCCTCCACTGAGGCCGATCTTGACACCGCTGGTACCAGTCATCGGCAAGTCCACTCAGCTCCACGTCCTCCTGTACCACATCACTCCATCTCTTCTCTAGCCCGTGCCGCGCCCGTTTAGCCCCCTCGATCCGGCCGAACAAAAGCTGTTTAGGCATGCGGTGGCTGGGCATGCGGGCTACATGACCCAGCCAACGCAGCCTTGCCTGCCGGAGGAGCTCACTGATGGGACTTTGCCCAGATCTTTCAAGGACTTGTGAGCTCCTCACACAATCCAGCCTGGTCAAACCCAGGATGGATCGTAGGCAGGCCAGCCTAAATGTTTCCAACCGGCGAAGATGCTCCACTAGGGGGGTCCACGTTTCGCAAGCGTAGAGAAGGGAGGGAATGACCGTGGCCGAGAAGACCTGAAGCTTCGTGCGGAGCGACAGACCAGGTAGCTTCCACACAGCGTTACGCAACCGATGAAAAGATATTGCCGCTCGACTGATTCGGAGTGAGACCTCTGCTGATAAACTGGAGCTGGTCATGAGCACACTGCCCAGGTATGGGAAACTCTCTACTCTCTCCGCAACTGCCCCATCACCGATTGGGAGTTGTGGGGGCGGAGTGCCCGATGGTACAAAATACCCAGGCAGGTGCTTAGTTTTGGTGGGGCTGATGGTAAGGCCCCACCTCTTAGTGGCACACTCCAGCCTCAGCAGCAGCGTCTCCAACTCCTCTTCTGAATGAGCAGCTATTACCAAATCATCGGCATACATAACGTGGTTGACCAATAGGGAGCCATCCCTTGATCGCACCCGGGCGTCGATCAGCCTCCCATTATATCTGTACCAAATGGTAATTCCCCCGGTACAGCTATTGAAGGCTTCACGAACTACGCAGTCGAAATAGATGTTAAATAATGTGGGAGCCAGAGGACATCCCTGTCGCACCCCAAGGTGTACAGGGAAAGGCTCCGACTCCCGGCCACGTAGTTTTACCCGGGCCCGCTCACCATCATGAAGGTCCTTAATGATCGTGAGCAGAGGGTCAGGGACTCCGAAAGCACGAAGAACAACCCAGAGCCCAGTCCTACTGATGGTATCATAGGCCTTGACCAGGTCAATAAAGCAGAGATGTAGGTCTTTTTGGAATTCCCTACACCTCTGCTGTAGCAGACGGACAGAAAATATGGCATCTGTGCAGGACCGCCCTTTCCTGAAACCACATTGGGGCTCCGCAAGCCTCTCCTCAGCATGCCTAGCGAGGCGATGTTGAATAATCCTTGCCAGGACCTTACCCGGCACACTGAGGAGTGAGATGCCCCTGTAGTTGTTACAGTCTGTGCGGTCCCCCTTCTTAAAGAGGGGGACCACCAGGGCATCCTTCCAGTCCTGCGGAACCCGTCCAGTGGTCCAGACTGTTGTTATGATGTCATATAGGGCAGTCTGTGCACAAACGCCACCCTCCCTCAGCATTTCGCCTGGGAGATCATCTCTGCCCGGTGCCTTCCCTGGTCTCAGACTCCGGATCGCCCTCAGTACTTCCTCAACAGCCGGTACCTCAGCCAGCCACTCACAGGGGGTGACCTCTTCCAATATTTGAGGCACCGCAGCCTCAGCAGGGTTATCCCCACTTTGTGCCATGATGTGTTCCTGGCTGAGAGATTTTCCCTCCCCCAGGACCTCACAGAAATGCTCAGCAAATCTGCAAACCTGTTCCTGGGGGTCGGAGATTGGATCACCGTTTTTTCCTCTAATGATGGTAATAGGTGTGGCGCTGCAGGTTACTTTTTTGATGGAGTTAAATAGTGATTTGTGATCGCGGGCCACTGAGGCAGACTCCATCTCCTCAGCAACCCGCGACCACCACCCATCCTTACAGCGCCTTACGGCTCTCCGAACCTCCGAGCGAAGGCTGCGGTAAACCTCCTCATTCTCTGACGTGGGATGCTGTAGGCGATGAGAGTGGGCCTGTCGCTTTTTCTCAATTAACCTGAACACCTCCTCCGTCAGCCAGGGTTCCCGGGGAGGTCTGGACCGCGTACCCAAAGCAGCCATTGCAGCTGCATGAGTCACAGTCTTAAACCTCGCCCATTTACCCTCGACATCAGGTGGAGTGGGGGACGATGCCAACCCCAGCTGCAAGCGATGATGAAATTCTCGCTTGCAACTTTCATCAGCTAACTTAGACCAGGCCACTTTTGGTTGGAATGGGATCCTGGGTGTACACCCACCACCGGAGTGGAAGAATGGCAGGCGCATCTTACAGATGACTAGTCGATGGTCAGAGGGCAGATCAGCTCCACGGTAGGTCCTGGTGTCAAGGACATGGGCTCGCATCCGCTGGTCCGTCACTACGTAGTCCAGCAGATGTTCTTGCTTGGACCCGGCATGCATCCATGATGTTGTGTGGATGCGCCGATGCCGGAAGAGCGTGTTGGTAATTACAAGCCCATGGGCTGCACAGAAATCTAGCAGCCTCCTACCGTTGTTATTGAGCTGATCTGGCCCATGCCTTCCAATCACTCCAGACCAGGTGCCAGCATCATGACCAACTCGGGCATTGAAGTCACCCAACAAGATGACTCTGTCCCGAGTGGCCACTTTAGCCAGCACCTGTGACAGTAGGTCATAGAAAGCGTCTGACTCATCGGCTTTGCCTGCATCCCTCCACGGATGTTCGTCTTCGGTGGGGGCGTAAGTAACCACGACCACCACTCCTCGCCTCTGGTTGATGGGAAGGCGAGCCCAAAGTATCCTGGGGCTTACAGCTTCCCACACCTCACCGCCACGCTCCCACGCCCCTTTCATTCTTTTGTTTAGAAGAAGAGCCACACCCTGTTGTTTGGCAGTCTCCTGCCCCGAGTAGAGGACTGTCCACCCCTCATGGTGGCAGGAGCCAGAACCGGTCCACCGGACCTCCTGAATGCCACAGAGATCCAGGCGGTACCGGTCCAGCTCCCGACAGAGGAGTGGCAGCCTCTCCTCCGCAGTGAGCGTTCGAACATTCCACGTGGCCATCCGCAATGGTTTTTCGTTGTTACTGGAGGAGCCCCGAGGGTTAAAATTCAATCTCCTGGCTCCGCCAAATGGGGTTTGGCCAGGAGACGTCATAAAAGCCTGACCCCCCGGGGCCTCCGGCACAAGCTTATTAATTACAGGTTTATGTTTAAATCGTAGTTTAGTGGTGGTTAATTGAAGGTGGAGGGGTTACCAGCCCCTCGCACCCGTCCAGAGCCCCCGTTTAGCCACTGTGGTGGTCACAGACGCCATGAGGGGAGAGGCCAATGGGCATTGGCCCTCCCCCCACAGCACTGCCCACGACAGTGTTGCCCGTCCGGCACCGCGAGGAGGTACACACACACACACACACGTACACACACACACGTACACACACACAGACACACACACAGACACACACACGTACACACACACACACACACGCACACACACACACACACACGTACACACACACACACGTACACACACACACGTACACACACACACGTACACACGTACACACACACACGTACACACACGTACACACGTACACACACACACGTACACACACACACACACGTACACGTACACACACACGTACACACACACACACACACACGTGCACACACGTACACACGTACACACACACACGTACACACACACACACACGTACACGTACACACACACGTACACACACACACACACACACGTGCACACACACACACACACACGTGCACACACACACGTACACACACACACGTACACACACACACACACACACGTACACACACACACGTACACACACACACGTACACACACACACACACACGTACACACACACACGTGCACACACACACGTACACACACACACACACACACGTACACACACACACACGTACACACACACACACGTACACACACACACGTACACACACACACACACGTACACACACACACACACACACGTACACACACACACGTACACACACACACGTACACACACACACACGTACACACACACACTCACATACACACACACACGTACACACACGTACACACACGTACACACACACACACGTACATACACACACGTACACACACACACGTACACGTACACACACACGTACACACGTACACGTACACACACACGTACACACACACACACGTGCACACACACACGTACACACACACACGTACACACACACACACACACACGTACACACACACACGTACACACACACACGTGCACACACACACGTACACACACACACGTACACACACACACACACACACGTACACACACACACGTGCACACACACACGTACACACACACACACACACACGTGCACACACACACGTACACACACACACGTACACACACACACACACACACGTACACACACACACGTACACACACACACACGTACACACACACACGTACACACACACAGACACACACACAGACACACACACGTACACACACACACACACACGCACACACACACACACACACGTACACACGTACACACACACAGACACACACACAGACACACACACGTACACACACACACACACACGCACACACACACACACACACGCACACACACACACACACACGTACACACACACACACACACGCACACACACACACACACACGTACACACACACGTACACACACACACACACACACGTACACACACACACGTACACACACACACACACACACACGTACACACACACACACGTACACACACACACACACACACACACGTACACACACACACGTACACACACACACACACACACACACACACAGTACACACACACACACGTACACACACACACGTACACACACACAGACACACACACAGACACACACACGTACACACACACACACACACGTACACACACACACACACGTACACACACACACACGTACACACACACACACACGTACACACACACACACACACGTACACACGTACACACGTACACACACACGTACACACACACACACACGTACACACACACGTACACACGTACACACACACACACACATACACACACACACACACACGTACACACACACACACGTACACACACACACACACGTACACACACACACACGTACACACACACACACACACGTACACACACACACGTACACACACACACGTACACACACACACACACGTACACACACACACGTACACACACACACACGTACACACACACACACATACTTAGAGACACACAACAACAACCGCCATTCGCCACTAAGTGGCGGTGACGTCACCACGACGCTTGTGCCAGGCCATGTGCACCCTGAGGCCACGTGAAGTGTCGAACGCCCGCTGGCAGGAGGTCACGGGGCAGACCCAGCAGGTGCCACGGGTCGACTGACCGAGATGACCGAGATGACTGGCTGATGCACCACCTGTGCCCCCTACTGTGCCAACTTGCTGTGCTTTAGCCACCCGGCGCTCCGCTCGTTGTTGTGAGCGTCGCTCCTCCGCCCTCCGTTGTTGTTGGAGGGCGACTGCCTCCAACTGCCCAGTAGCGTCCTTCACGAGCCTCCTCCACTGAGGCCGATCTTGACACCGCTGGCACCAGTCATCGGCAAGTCCACTCAGCTCCACGTCCTCCTGTACCACGTCACTCCATCTCTTCTCTAGCCCGTGCCGCGCCCGTTTAGCCCCCTCGATCCGGCCGAACAAAAGCTGTTTAGGCATGCGGTGGCTGGGCATGCGGGCTACATGACCCAGCCAACGCAGCCTTGCCTGCCGGAGGAGCTCACCGATGGGACTTTGTCCGGATCTTTCACACACAGACCCATGTGCACACACGGCTGTGCCCGTGTGTGATGCCTGTTGTGTGTGCGCCTGTGTGTTGAACTTCTTTCACACCGTACGTAACCAACCGTGTGAGTCTGTGGGTCTCTGTGTGTGTCTATGGGTCTCTGTGTGAGTCTATGGGTCTCTGTGTGGTGAGTCTGTGGGTCTCTGTGTGAGTCTGTGGGTCTTTGTGTGAGTCTGTGGGTCTCTGTGTGAGTCTGTGGGTCTTTGTGGGTCTCTGTGGGTCTCTGTGTGAGTCTGTGGGTCTCTGTGTGAGTCTATGGGTCTCTGTGTGATGAGTCTGTGGGTCTCTGTGTGAGTCTATGGGTCTCTGTGTGGTGAGTCTGTGGGTCTCTGTGTGAGTCTGTGGGTCTTTGTGTGAGTCTGTGGGTCTCTGTGTGAGTCTGTGGGTCTTTGTGGGTCTCTGTGGGTCTCTGTGTGAGTCTGTGTGTCTCTGTGTGAGTCTGTGGGTCTCTGTGTGAGTGGGTCTCTGTGTGAGTCTGTGGGTCTCTGTGTGAGTCTATGGGTCTCTGTGTGAGTCTGTGGGTCTCTGTGTGAGTCTGTGGGTCTCTGTGTAAGTCTGTGGGTCTCTGTGTGAGTCTGTGGGTTTCTGTGTGTCTGTGGGTCTCTTTGTGAGTCTGTGTGTCTCTGTGTGAGTCTGTGGGTCTCTGTGTGAGTCTGTGGGTCTCTGTGTGAGTCTGTGGGTCTCTGTGTGAGTCTATGGGTCTCTGTGTGAGTCTGTGGGTCTCTGTGGGTCTCTGTGTGAGTCTGTGGGTCTCTGTGGGTCTCTGTGTGAGTCTGTGGGTCTGTGTGAGTTTGTGGGTCTCTGTGTGAGTCTGTGGGTCTCTGTGTGAGTCTGTGGGTCTCTGTGTGAGTCTGTGGGTCTCTGTGGGTCTCTGTGTGAGTCTGTGGGTCTGTGTGAGTCGTAACGGTGTGGTGGTGATGGTGTGATGGTGATGGTTGTGTGATGGTGATGATGGTGGTGATGGTGATGTAGTGATGGTGATGTGGTGGTGGTGATGGTGTGATGGTGATGTGGTGGTGATGGTTGTGTGATGGTGATGGTGGTGATGATGGTGATGATGGTGATGTAGTGATGGTGATGTGGTGGTGATGGTTGTGTGATGGTGATGTAGTGATGGTGATGTGGTGGTGGTGATGGTGTGATGGTGATGTGGTGGTGATGGTTGTGTGATGGTGATGGTGGTGATGATGGTGATGATGGTGATGTAGTGATGGTGATGTGGTGGTGATGGTTGTGTGATGGTGATGGTGGTGATGATGGTGATGTAGTGATGGTGGTGATGATGGTTGTGTGATGGTGATGGTGGTGATGATGGTGATGATGGTGATGATGGTGATGATGGTGATGTAGTGATGGTGATGTGGTGGTGATGGTTGTGATGATGGTGATGATGGTGATGATGGTGATGATGGTGATGTAGTGATGGTGATGTGGTGGTGATGATGGTGATGATGGTGATGATGGTGATGATGGTGATGATGGTGATGTAGTGATGGTGGTTGTTGTTGTTGTTACAGTTTAATTTTGTGGGACGCATCTTGGGACCACGTGGGTTGACCGCGAAGCAGCTGGAGTCTGAGACCGGCTGCCGCATCATGGTGAGGGGTCGCGGCAGCATGAGGGACAAGAAGAAGGTGAGGAAGCCCTCACCACTCACCACGCACCACCCTCACCACCCTCACCACCTCATCACTCACTCACACGCTCGCTCACACGCTCGTTCGCTCGCTCGCTCACTCACTCACTCACACACTCACCACCTCACCACTCACCACTCACCACCCTCACCACCTCATCACACACTCACCACCTCACACACTCACCACTCACCACGCACCACCCTCACCACCTCACCACCTCACCACACACTCACCACCCTCACCACCTCATCACTCACTCGCACACTCACCACTCACCACGCACCACTCACCACCCTCACCACCTCACCACCTCATCACACACTCACCACCTCACACACTCACCACGCACCACGCACCACCCTCACCACCTCACCACCTCATCACACACTCACCACCTCACACACTCAACACGCACCACGCACCACCCTCACCACCTCACCACCTCATCACACACTCACCACCTCACACACTCACCACGCACCACGCACCACCCTCACCACCTCATCACCTCATCACACACTCACACACTCACTCACACGCTCGCTCGCTCACTCACTCACACACTCACCACTCACCACGCACCACCCTCACCACCTCACCACCTCACCACCTCATCACACACTCACACACTCACTCACACGCTCGCTCGCTCACTCACTCACACACTCACCACTCACCACCTCACCACCTCACCACCTCATCACACACTCACCACACACTCACCACACACTCACCACCCTCACCACCTCATCACACACTCACACACTCACCACCTCACACACTCACCACCTCACACACTCACCACCTCACACACTCACCACCTCACACACTCACACACTCACTCACACGCTCACCACTCACCACGCACCACCCTCACCACCTCATCACACACTCACACACTCACCACTCACCACTCACCACCCTCACCACCCTCACCACCTCACCACACACTCACACACTCACCACCTCATCACCTCATCACCTCACCACACACTCACACACTCACCACTCACCACTCACCACCCTCACCACCCTCACCACCTCACCACACACTCACCACTCACCACTCACCACCCTCACCACCCTCACCACCTCACCACCTCACCACCTCATCACACACTCACCACACACTCACCACACACTCACCACCCTCACCACCTCATCACACACTCACACACTCACCACCTCACACACTCACCACCTCACACACTCACCACCTCACACACTCACCACCTCACACACTCACACACTCACTCACACGCTCACCACTCACCACGCACCACCCTCACCACCTCATCACACACTCACACACTCACCACTCACCACTCACCACCCTCACCACCCTCACCACCTCACCACACACTCACACACTCACCACCTCATCACCTCATCACCTCACCACACACTCACACACTCACCACTCACCACTCACCACCCTCACCACCCTCACCACCTCACCACACACTCACCACTCACCACTCACCACCCTCACCACCCTCACCACCTCACCACACACTCACACACTCACACACTCACCACTCACCACCCTCACCACCCTCACCACCTCATCACACACTCACACACTCACACACTCACCACCTCATCACCTCATCACCTCACCACACACTCACCACTCACCACTCACCACGCACCACCCTCACCACCTCACCACACACTCACCACTCACCACTCACCACCCTCACCACCCTCACCACCTCACCACACACTCACACACTCACCACCTCATCACCTCATCACCTCACCACACACTCACACACTCACCACTCACCACGCACCACCCTCACCACCCTCACCACCTCATCACACACTCACACACTCACACACTCACCACCCTCACCACCCTCACCACCTCACCACCTCACCACCTCATCACACACTCACACACTCACTCACACGCTCGCTCGCTCACTCACTCACACACTCACCACTCACCACCTCACCACCTCACCACCTCATCACACACTCACCACACACTCACCACACACTCACCACCCTCACCACCTCATCACACACTCACACACTCACCACCTCACACACTCACCACCTCACACACTCACCACCTCACACACTCACCACCTCACACACTCACACACTCACTCACACGCTCACCACTCACCACGCACCACCCTCACCACCTCATCACACACTCACACACTCACCACTCACCACTCACCACCCTCACCACCCTCACCACCTCACCACACACTCACACACTCACCACCTCATCACCTCATCACCTCACCACACACTCACACACTCACCACTCACCACTCACCACCCTCACCACCCTCACCACCTCACCACACACTCACCACTCACCACTCACCACCCTCACCACCCTCACCACCTCACCACCTCACCACCTCATCACACACTCACCACACACTCACCACACACTCACCACCCTCACCACCTCATCACACACTCACACACTCACCACCTCACACACTCACCACCTCACACACTCACCACCTCACACACTCACCACCTCACACACTCACACACTCACTCACACGCTCACCACTCACCACGCACCACCCTCACCACCTCATCACACACTCACACACTCACCACTCACCACTCACCACCCTCACCACCCTCACCACCTCACCACACACTCACACACTCACCACCTCATCACCTCATCACCTCACCACACACTCACACACTCACCACTCACCACTCACCACCCTCACCACCCTCACCACCTCACCACACACTCACCACTCACCACTCACCACCCTCACCACCCTCACCACCTCACCACACACTCACACACTCACACACTCACCACTCACCACCCTCACCACCCTCACCACCTCATCACACACTCACACACTCACACACTCACCACCTCATCACCTCATCACCTCACCACACACTCACCACTCACCACTCACCACGCACCACCCTCACCACCTCACCACACACTCACCACTCACCACTCACCACCCTCACCACCCTCACCACCTCACCACACACTCACACACTCACCACCTCATCACCTCATCACCTCACCACACACTCACACACTCACCACTCACCACGCACCACCCTCACCACCCTCACCACCTCATCACACACTCACACACTCACACACTCACCACCTCACACACTCACACACTCACTCACACGCTCACTCACCACTCACCACCCTCACCACCCTCACCACCCTCACCACCTCACCACACACTCACACACTCACCACCTCATCACCTCACCACCTCACCACCTCATCACACCCTCACCACTCACCACCCTCACCACCTCACCACCTCACCACCTCATCACACACTCACACACTCACTCACACGCTCGCTCGCTCACCACCTCACACACTCACACACTCACCACTCACCACTCACCACCCTCACCACCTCATCACACACTCACACACTCACACACTCACTCACACGCTCGCTCGCTCACTCACTCACTCACCACCTCACACACTCACACACTCACCACTCACCACTCACCACCCTCACCACCTCATCACACACTCACACACTCACACACTCACACACTCACCACCTCATCACACACTCACACACTCACACACTCACTCACACGCTCACACGCTCACTCGCTCACTCACACGCTCACCACTCACCACCCTCACCACCTCATCACACACTCACCACCTCACACACTCACCACTCACCACCCTCACCACCTCACCACCTCATCACACACTCACACACTCACACACTCACCACGCACCACCCTCACCACCTCACCACCTCACCACCTCATCACACACTCACCACCCTCACCACCTCACACACTCACTCACTCACTCACACACTCACACACTCACTCACACGCTCACTCGCTCACACACTCACCACCTCATCACACACTCACACACTCACCACCTCACACACTCACCACCTCATCACACACTCACACACTCACACACTCACTCACACGCTCACCACTCACCACCCTCACCACCTCATCACCCCCTCACACACTCACCACCTCACACACTCACCACCTCACACACTCACCACCTCACACACTCACCACCTCACACACTCACCACTCACACACTCACACACTCACCACCTCATCACACACTCACACACTCACCACCTCACACACTCACCACCTCATCACACACTCACACACTCACCACCTCACACACTCACCACACTCACCACTCACCACCCTCACCACCTCATCACACACTCACACACTCACACACTCACGACCTCACACACTCACCACCTCATCACACACTCACACCCTCACCACCTCACACACTCACCACCTCACACACTCACCACCTCACACACTCACACACTCACCACTCACCACCCTCACCACCTCATCACACACTCACACCCTCACCACCTCACACACTCACCACCTCATCACCCCCTCACACACTCACCACCTCACACACTCACCACCTCACACACTCACCACCTCACACACTCACCACCTCACACACTCACCACCTCACACACTCACCACCTCACACACTCACCACCTCACACACTCACCACCTCACACACTCACCACCTCATCACCCCCTCACACACTCACCACCTCACACACTCACCACCTCACACACTCACCACCTCACACACTCACCACCTCACACACTCACCACCTCACACACTCACCACCTCACACACTCACCACCTCACACACTCACCACCTCACACACTCACCACCTCATCACCCCCTCACACACTCACCACCTCATCACCCCCCTCACACACTCACCACCTCACACACTCACCACCTCACACACTCACCACCTCATCACCCCCTCACACACTCACCACCTCACACACTCACCACCTCACACACTCACCACCTCACACACTCACCACCTCATCACCCCCTCACACACTCACCACCTCACACACTCACCACCTCACACACTCACCACCTCATCACCCCCTCACACACTCACCACCTCACACACTCACCACCTCACACACTCACCACCTCACACACTCACCACCTCATCACCCCCTCACACACTCACCACCTCACACACTCACCACCTCACACACTCACCACCTCATCACCCCCTCACACACTCACCACCTCACACACTCACCACCTCACACACTCACCACCTCACACACTCACCACCTCATCACCCCCTCACACACTCACCACCTCACACACTCACCACCTCATCACCCCATCACACACTCACCACCTCACACACTCACCACCTCACACACTCACACACTCACTCACACGCTCACTCGCTCGCTCGCTCACACACTCACCACCTCACCCCTCACCACCTCACCCCTCACCACCTCACACACTCACCACCTCACCCCTCACCACCTCACACACTCACCACCTCACCACACTCAAACACTCACCCCCCTCACCCTTCTCACCCCTCACCCCCCTCACCACCTCACCACCTCACCACCACCACCTCACCACTCACCCCTCACCACCTCACCCATCACCCCTCACCCCTAACCCCTCACCCCCTCACCCCTCACCCCCTCACCCCTCACCCCTCCCTCACCCCCCCCTCACACACTCACGACCCTCACCCCCCTCACCCCCCTCACCCCTCACCCCCCTCACCCCTCACCACCACCTCACCACCACCCCCCCCCCCCTCACCACCCCTCACCACCCCTCACCATCCCTCACCCCCCTCACCACCCCTCACCACCCCTCACCCCCTCACCTCACCACCCCTCACCACCCCTCACCACCCCTCGCCACCTCACCTCACCACCCCTCACCACTCACCACCCTCACCACCTCATCACCCCCTCACACACTCACCACCTCACACACTCACCACCTCACACACTCACACACTCACTCACACGCTCGCTCACTCACCCCTCACACACTCACCACTCACCACCCTCACCACCTCACACACTCACCACCTCACACACTCACACACTCACCACTCACACACTCACCACTCACCACCCTCACCACCTCATCACACACTCACACAATCACCACCTCATCACCCCCTCACACACTCACCACCTCACACACTCACCACCTCACACACTCACCACCTCACACACTCACTCGCTCACTCACTCACTCACACACTCACCACCTCACACACTCACCACCTCACACACTCACCACCTCACACACTCACCACCTCGCACACTCACCACCTCACACACCACTCACTCACTCACTCACCACCTCACCCCTGACCACCTCACCCCTCACCACCTCACACACTCACCCCTCACCCCCCTCACCCCTCACCACCTCACACACTCACCACCTCACCCCTCACCATCTCACCCCTCACCACCTCACCCCCTCACCACTCACCCCCCTCACCCCTCACCACCTCACACACTCACCACCTCACCCCTCACCATCTCACCCCTCACCACCTCACGCCCTCACCACTCACCCCCCTCACCCCTCACCACCTCACACACTCACCACCTCACCCCTCACCATCTCACCCCTCACCACCTCACCCCCCTCACCACTCACCCCCCTCACCCCTCACCACCTCACACACTCACCACCTCACCACACTCAAACACTCACCCCCCTCACCCTTCTCACCCTTCTCACCCTTCTCACCCCTCACCCCCTTACCACCTCACCACCTCACCACCACCACCTCACCACTCACCCCTCACCACCTCACCCCTCACCCCCTCACCCCCTCACCCCCTCACCCCTCCCTCACCCCCCCCCCTCACTCCCTCACCCCCCTCACCCCCTCACCCTTCACCACCTCACCCCTCACCCCCTCACCCCCTCACCCCTCACCACCTCACCCCCCCTCACTCCCCACCCCCCCCCTCACCCCTCACCCCTCCCTCACCCCTCCTCACACACTCACGACCCTCACCCCCCTCACCCCCCTCACCCCTCACCACCCCCCCCCCCCTCACCACCCCTCACCACCTCACCTCACCACCCCTCACCACCCCTCACCCCCCTCACCCCTCACCACCCCCCCCCCCTCACCACCCCTCACCACCTCACCTCACCACCCCTCACCACCTCACCCCTCACCACCCCCCCCCCCCACCACCCCTCACCACCTCACCCCCCTCACCCCCCTCACCCCTCACCACCCCTCACCACACCTCACCACCTCACCTCACCACCCCTCACCCCCCTCACCCCCCTCACCCCCCTCACCCCTTACCACCCCTCACCCCCCCCCCCTCACCACCCCTCACCACCTCACCTCACCACCCCTCACCCCCCTCACCCCTCACTACCCCCCCCCCTCACCACCACCTCACCCCCCTCACCCCCCTCACCCCTCACCACCCCTCACCACCCCTCACCCCTCTCACCCCCCTCACCCCTCACCACCCCTCACCCCCCTCACCCCTCACCACCCCTCATCCCCCCCCCTCACCACCCCTCACCCCCCTCACCCCTCACCACCCCTCACCACCACCCCCCCTCACCACCTCACCTCACCCCCCCTCACCACCTCACTTCACCCCCCCTCACCCCCCCCCCCTCACCACCCCTCACCACCCCTCACCCCCCCCCCTCACCACCCCTCACCACCCCTCACCACCTCACCTCACCCCCCCTCACCCCCCCCCTCACCACCCCTCACCACCCCTCACCACAACCCCCCCTCACCACCTCACCTCACCACCCCTCACCTCCCCCCTCACCACCCCTCACCACCCCTCACCACAACCCCCGCCCCCCAACCTCACCTCACCACCCCTCACCACCCCCTCTCACCACCCCTCACCACCACCCCTCACCACCCCTCACCACCACCCCTCACCACCCCTCACCACCACCCCTCACCACCCCTCACCACCCCCCCTCACCACCCCTCACCACCCCCCCTCACCACCCCTCACCACCCCCCCTCACCACCCCTCACCACCCCCCCTCACCACCCCTCACCACCACCCCCCCTCACCACCCCTCACCACCCCCCTCACCACCCCTCACCACCCCCTCACACACTCACCACCTCACACACTCACCACCTCACACACTCACCACCTCACACACTCACTCGCTCACTCACTCACTCACACACTCACCACCTCACACACTCACCACCTCACACACTCACCACCTCACACACTCACCACCTCGCACACTCACCACCTCACACACCACTCACTCACTCACTCACCACCTCACCCCTGACCACCTCACCCCTCACCACCTCACACACTCACCCCTCACCCCCCTCACCCCTCACCACCTCACACACTCACCACCTCACCCCTCACCATCTCACCCCTCACCACCTCACCCCCTCACCACTCACCCCCCTCACCCCTCACCACCTCACACACTCACCACCTCACCCCTCACCATCTCACCCCTCACCACCTCACGCCCTCACCACTCACCCCCCTCACCCCTCACCACCTCACACACTCACCACCTCACCCCTCACCATCTCACCCCTCACCACCTCACCCCCTCACCACTCACCCCCCTCACCCCTCACCACCTCACACACTCACCACCTCACCACACTCAAACACTCACCCCCCTCACCCTTCTCACCCTTCTCACCCTTCTCACCCCTCACCCCCCTTACCACCTCACCACCTCACCACCACCACCTCACCACTCACCCCTCACCACCTCACCCCTCACCCCCTCACCCCCTCACCCCCTCACCCCTCCCTCACCCCCCCCCTCACTCCCTCACCCCCCTCACCCCCTCACCCTTCACCACCTCACCCCTCACCCCTCACCCCCTCACCCCCTCACCACCTCACCCCTCACCCCCCTCACTCCCCACCCCCCCCTCACCCCTCACCCCTCCCTCACCCCTCCTCACACACTCACGACCCCTCACCCCCCTCACCCCCCTCACCCCTCACCACCCCCCCCCCCCCTCACCACCCCTCACCACCTCACCTCACCACCCCTCACCACCCCTCACCCCCCTCACCCCTCACCACCCCCCCCCCTCACCACCCCTCACCACCTCACCTCACCACCCCTCACCACCTCACCCCTCACCACCCCCCCCCCCCACCACCCCTCACCACCTCACCCCCCTCACCCCCCTCACCCCTCACCACCCCTCACCACACCTCACCACCTCACCTCACCACCCCTCACCCCCCTCACCCCCCTCACCCCCCTCACCCCTTACCACCCCTCACCCCCCCCCCCTCACCACCCCTCACCACCTCACCTCACCACCCCTCACCCCCCTCACCCCTCACTACCCCCCCCCCTCACCACCACCTCACCCCCCTCACCCCCCTCACCCCTCACCACCCCTCACCACCCCTCACCCCTCTCACCCCCCTCACCCCTCACCACCCCTCACCCCCCTCACCCCTCACCACCCCTCATCCCCCCCCCTCACCACCCCTCACCCCCCTCACCCCTCACCACCCCTCACCACCCCCCCACCCCCCCTCACCACCTCACCTCACCCCCCCTCACCACCTCACTTCACCCCCCCTCACCCCCCCCCCTCACCACCCCTCACCACCCCTCACCCCCCCCCCTCACCACCCCTCACCACCCCTCACCACCTCACCTCACCCCCCCTCACCCCCCCCCTCACCACCCCTCACCACCCCTCACCACAACCCCCCCTCACCACCTCACCTCACCACCCCTCACCTCCCCCCTCACCACCCCTCACCACCCCTCACCACAACCCCCGCCCCCCAACCTCACCTCACCACCCCTCACCACCCCCTCTCACCACCCCTCACCACCACCCCTCACCACCCCTCACCACCACCCCTCACCACCCCTCACCACCACCCCTCACCACCCCTCACCACCCCCCCTCACCACCCCTCACCACCCCCCCTCACCACCCCTCACCACCCCCCCTCACCACCCCTCACCACCCCCCCCTCACCACCCCTCACCACCACCCCCCCTCACCACCCCTCACCACCCCCCTCACCACCCCTCACCACCCCCCCTCACCACCCCTCACCACCCCCCCTCGCCACCCCTCACCTCACCACCCCTCACCCCCCCCCCTCACCACCCCTCACCACCCCTCACCACCACCCCCCCTCACCACCTCACCTCACCACCCCTCACCCCCCCCCTCACCACCCCTCACCACCCCTCACCACCACCCCCCCTCACCACCTCACCTCACCCCCCCCTCACCCCCCTCCCTCACCACCCCTCACCACCTCACCTCACCCTCCCTCACCCCCCCCCTCACCACCCCTCACCACCTCACCTCACCACCCCTCACCCCCCCCCCTCACCACCCCTCACCACCCCCCCTCACCACCCCTCACCACCCCCCCTCACCACCCCTCACCACCACCCCTCACCACCCCTCACCCCCTCACCTCACCACCCCTCACCCCCCCCCTCACCCCTCACCCCTCCCTCACCACCCCTCACCACCCCTCAACCCCCCCCCCCCCTCACCACCCCCTCACCACCCCTCACCACCACCCCCCCTCACCACCTCACCTCACCCCCCCCCTCACCCCCCCCCTCACCACCCCTCACCCCCCTCACCCCTCACCACCCCTCACCACCCCCTCACCACCCCCTCCACCCCCCCCTCACCACCCCTCACCACCACCCCCCCTCACCACCCCTCACCACCCCCCCTCACCACCCCTCACCACCCCCCCTCACCACCCCTCACCACCCCCCCTCGCCACCCCTCACCTCACCACCCCTCACCACCCCCCCTCACCACCCCCTCACCACCCCTCACCACCACCCCCCCTCACCACCTGACCTCACCACCCCTCACCCCCCCCCCTCACCACCCCTCACCACCCCTCACCACCACCCCCCCCTCACCACCTCACCTCACCCCCCCTCACCCCCCTCCCTCACCACCCCTCACCACCTCACCTCACCCCCCCTCACCCCCCCCCTCACCACCCCTCACCACCTCACCTCACCACCCCTCACCCCCCCCCTCACCACCCCTCACCACCCCCCCTCACCACCCCTCACCACCCCCCCTCACCACCCCTCACCACCACCCCTCACCACCCCTCACCCCCTCACCTCACCACCCCTCACCCCCCCCCTCACCCCTCCCTCACCACCCCTCACCACCCCTCATCCCCCCCCCCCTCACCACCCCTCACCACCCCTCACCACCACCCCCCCCTCACCACCTCACCTCACCCCCCCTCACCCCCCCCTCACCACCCCTCACCCCCCCTCACCCCTCACCACCCCTCACCCCCCCCCTCACCCCTCACCCCTCCCTCACCACCCCTCAACACTCCCCCTCACCACCCCTCACCCCCCCCCCTCACCCCTCACCCCCTCCCTCACCACCCCTCAACACTCCCCCTCACCACCCCTCACCACCCCCCCTCACCACCCCTCACCTCACCACCCCCTCACCCCCCCCCCCTCACCACCCCTCACCACCCCTCACCACCACCCCCCCTCACCACCTCACCTCACCACCCCTCACCCCCCCCCCTCACCACCCCTCACCCCCCCCTCACCACCCCTCACCACCCCTCACCACCACCCCCCCTCACCACCTCACCTCACCCCCCTCACCCCCCCCCCTCACCACCCCTCACCACCCCTCACCACCACCCCCCATCACCACCTCACCTCACCCCCCCTCACCCCCCCCCCCTCACCACCCCTCACCACCCCTCACCACCACCCTCCCTCACCACCTCACCTCACTCCCCCTCACCCCCCCCCCCTCACCACCCCTCACCACCCCCCCTCACCACCTCACCTCACCACCCCTCACCACCCCCCCTCACCACCCCTCACCACCCCCCCTCACCACCCCTCACCTCACCACCCCTCACCCCCCCCCCCCCTCACCACCCCTCACCACCCCCCCTCACCACCCCTCACCACCCCTCACCACCCCCCCTCACCACCCCTCACCACCACCCCTCACCACCCCCTCACCACCTCACCACCCCTCACCACCCCCCCCCCCTCACCACCCCTCACCACCCTCACCACCCCTCACCCCCTCACCTCACCACCCCTCACCCCCCCCCCTCACCCCTCACCCCTCCCTCACCACCCTCACCACCCCTCACCCCTTCCCTCACCACCCCTCACCCCCCCCCCTCACAACCCCTCACCACCCCTCACCACCACCCCCCCTCACCACCTCACCTCACCCCCCCTTACCCCCCCCTCACCACCCCTCACCCCTCACCACCCCTCACCACCTCACCTCACCACCCCTCACCACCCCCCCCCCTCACCACCCCTCACCACCCTCACCACCCCTCACCCCCTCACCTCACCACCCCTCACCCCCCCCCTCACCCCTCCCTCACCACCCTCACCACCCCTCACCCCCCCCCTCACCACCCCTCACCCCCCCCCCTCACCACCCCTCACCACCCCTCACCACCACCCCCCCTCACCACCTCACCTCACCCCCCCCTTACCCCCCCCTCACCACCCCTCACCCCTCACCACCCCTCACCCCCCCCCCTCACCACCCCTCACCCCCCTCACCCCTCACCACCCCCCCCCCCTCACCACCCCTCACCACCTCACCTCACCACCCCTCACCACCTCACCTCACCCCCCTCACCCCCCCCCCCCTCACCACCCCTTACCCCCCCTCACCCCCCTCACCCCTCACCACCCCTCACCACCCCCTCACCCCCCCCCTCACCACCCTCACCACCTCACCTCACCACCCCTCACCCCACCCCCTCACCCCTCACCCCTCCCTCACCACCCCTCACCACCCCTCACCCCCCCCCCCCCTCACCACCCCTCACCACCACCCCCCCCTCACCACCTCACCTCATCCCCCCTCACCCCCCCCCCTCACCACCCCTCACCACCCCTCACCACCCCCCCTCACGACCCCTCACCACCCCCCCTCACCACCCCCCCCCCCTCACCACCCCTCACCACCCCCCCTCACCACCCCTCACCACCCCCCCTCACCACCCCTCACCTCACCACCCCTCACCACCTCACCTCACCACCCCTCACCACCCCCCCTCACCACCCCTCACCACCCCCCCTCACCACCCCTCACCTCACCACCCCTCACCCCCCCCCTCACCACCCCTCACCACCCCCCTCACCACCCCTCACCACCCCCCTCACCACCCCTCACCTCACCACCCCTCACCCCCCCCCTCACCACCCCTCACCACCACCCCCTCACCGCCCCTCACCCCCCTCACCCCTCACCACCCCCCCCCTCACCACCCCTCACCACCTCACCTCACCACCCCTCACCACCTCACCTCACCCCCCTCACCCCCCCCCCTCACCACCCCTCACCCCCCTCACCCCCCTCACCCCCCTCACCCCTCACCACCCCTCACCAC
>NC_136329.1:5325125-5362625 GCF_964198595.1 Lampetra fluviatilis
GACACAGAGACACGGGGGAGACACGGGGGGAGAGACACAGAGACACGGGGGGGAGACACGGGGGGGAGACACAGAGACACGGGGAAGGGGGGAGACACAGAGACACGGGGGAGACACAGAGACACGGGGAAGGGGGGAGACACGGGGGGGAGACACAGAGACACGGGGGGGGAGACACAGAGACACGGGGGGGAGACACAGAGACACGGGGGGGAGACACAGAGACACGGGGGGGAGACACAGAGACACGGGGGAGACACACGGGGGGGACCGGGGGAGACACAGAGACACGGGGAAGGGGGGAGACACAGAGACACGGGGGAGACACAGAGACACGGGGAAGGGGGGAGACACGGGGGGGAGACACAGAGACACGGGGGGGAGACACAGAGACACGGGGGGGAGACACAGAGACACGGGGAAGGGGGGAGACACGGGGGGGAGACACAGAGACACGGGGGGGAGACACAGAGACACGGGGGGGAGACACAGAGACACGGGGGAGACACACGGGGGGGGAGACACAGAGACACGGGGAAGGGGGGAGACACAGAGACACGGGGGAGACACAGAGACACGGGGAAGGGGGGAGACACGGGGGGGAGACACAGAGACACGGGGGGGAGACACAGAGACACGGGGGGGAGACACAGAGACACGGGGGGGAGACACAGAGACACGGGGAAGGGGGGAGACACGGGGGGGAGACACAGAGACACGGGGGGGAGACACAGAGACACGGGGGGGAGACACAGAGACACGGGGAAGGGGGGAGACACAGAGACACGGGGGAGACACAGAGACACGGGGAAGGGGGGAGACACGGGGGGGAGACACAGAGACACGGGGGGGAGACACAGAGACACGGGGGGGAGACACAGAGACACGGGGGGAGAGACACAGAGACACGGGGGGGGGGGGAGACACGGGGGGGGAGACACAGAGACACGGGGAAGGGCGGAGACACGGGGGGGAGACACAGAGACACGGGGGGGGGGGACACGGGGGGGGGGGGGGACACAGAGACACGGGGGGGGGGGGGGACACAGAGACACGGGGGGGGGGGGGGACACGGGGGGGGGGGACACGGGGGGGGGGGGGGACACGGGGGGGGGGGGGACACGGGGGGGGGGGGACACGGGGGGGGGGGGGACACGGGGGGGGGGGGACACGGGGGGGGGGGGACACGGGGGGGGGGGACACGGGGGGGGGGGGACACGGGGGGGGGGGACACGGGGGGGGGGGGGACACGGGGGGGGGGGACACGGGGGGGGGGGACACGGGGGGGGGGGGACACGGGGGGGGGGGACACGGGGGGGGGGGGACACGGGGGGGGGGGGACACGGGGGGGGGGGGGACACGGGGGGGGGGGACACGGGGGGGGGGGACACGGGGGGGGGGGGACACGGGGGGGGGGGGACACGGGGGGGGGGACACGGGGGGGGGGGGGACACGGGGGGGGGGGACACGGGGGGGGGGGACACGGGGGGGGGGGGACACGGGGGGGGGGGGGGACACGGGGGGGGGGGACACGGGGGGGGGGGGACACGGGGGGGGGGGACACGGGGGGGGGGGGACACGGGGGGGGGGGACACGGGGGGGGGGGGGACACGGGGGGGGGGGGACACGGGGGGGGGGGACACGGGGGGGGGGGACACGGGGGGGGGGGACACGGGGGGGGGGGGGACACGGGGGGGGGGGACACGGGGGGGGGGGGACACGGGGGGGGGGGGGACACGGGGGGGGGGGGACACGGGGGGGGGGGACACGGGGGGGGGGGACACGGGGGGGGGGGACACGGGGGGGGGGGACACGGGGGGGGGGACACGGGGGGGGGGGGGACACGGGGGGGGGGGGGACACGGGGGGGGGGGGGACACGGGGGGGGGGGACACGGGGGGGGGGGACACGGGGGGGGGGGACACGGGGGGGGGGGACACGGGGGGGGGGGGACACGGGGGGGGGGGGACACGGGGGGGGGGGGACACGGGGGGGGGGGACACGGGGGGGGGGAGACACGGGGGGGGGGGGGCTGTGTGAGCACGTGTCTCTCTCTGTGAGCCCATGGGTGACAATGGGCGACAGGGTGAGTTGCGAGTCCACCCCAGTGGAGCAGGAGGTGGAGGTCGTTGTCCACCCCTGTGGAGCGAGGGTGGAGCGGTGTGTGTGTGTGGTTGTCCACCCCTGTGGAGTGGTGTGTGTGTGTGTGTGGTTGTCCACCAGGGTGGAGCGGGGGGGGTGGAGCGGTGTGTGTGTGTGTGGTTGTCCACCCCTGTGGAGCGAGGGTGGAGCGGGGTGTGTGTGTGTGGTTGTCCACCCCTGTGGAGTGGTGTGTGTGTGTGTGTGTGGTTGTCCACCAGGGTGGAGCGGGGGGGGGTGGAGCGGTGTGTGTGTGTGTGGTTGTCCACCCCTGTGGAGCGAGGGTGGAGCGGGGTGTGTGTGTGTGGTTGTCCACCCCTGTGGAGTGGTGTGTGTGTGTGTGTGTGGTTGTCCACCAGGGTGGAGGGGGGGGGGGGTGGAGCGGTGTGTGTGTGTGTGGTTGTCCACCCCTGTGGAGCGAGGGTGGAGCGGGGTGTGTGTGTGTGGTTGTCCACCCCTGTGGAGTGGTGTGTGTGTGTGTGGTTGTCCACCAGGGTGGAGCGGGGGGGGTGGAGCGGGGTGTGTGTGTGTGTGGTTGTCCACCCCTGTGGAGCGGTGTGTGTGTGTGTGTGGTTGTCCACCCCTGTGGAGCGAGGGTGGAGCGGGGTGTGTGTGTGTGGTTGTCCACCCCTGTGGAGCGGTGTGTGTGTGTGTGTGGTTGTCCACCCCTGTGGAGCGAGGGTGGAGCGGTGTGTGTGTGTGGTTGTCCACCCCTGTGGAGTGGTGTGTGTGTGTGGTTGTCCACCAGGGTGGAGCGGTGTGTGTGTGTGTGGTTGTCCACCCCTGTGGAGCGAGGGTGGGGGTGGAGCGGTGTGTGTGTGTGTGGTTGTCCACCAGGGTGGAGCGGTGTGTGTGTGTAGTTGTCCACCAGGGTGGAGCGGTGTGTGTTGTGTGGTTGTCCACCAGGGTGGAGCGGGGTGTGTGTGTGTGTGGTTGTCCACCAGGGTGGAGCGGGGTGTGTGTGTGTGGTTGTCCACCAGGGTGGAGCGGGGTGTGTGTGTGTGTGTGGTTGTCCACCAGGGTGGAGCGGGGTGTGTGTGTGTGGTTGTCCACCAGGGTGGAGCGGTGTGTGTGTGTGTGTGGTTGTCCACCAGGGTGGAGCGGTGTGTGTGTGTGTGTGGTTGTCCACCAGGGTGGAGCGGGGTGTGTGTGTGTGGTTGTCCACCCCTGTGGAGCGAGGGTGGAGCGGTGTGTGTGTGTGTGGTTGTCCACCAGGGTGGAGCGGTGTGTGTGTGTGGTTGTCCACCAGGGTGGAGCGGTGTGTGTGTGTGTGTGGTTGTCCACCAGGGTGGAGCGGTGTGTGTGTGTGTGGTTGTCCACCCCTGTGGAGCGAGGGTGGAGCGGTGTGTGTGTGTGTGGTTGTCCACCAGGGTGGAGCGGTGTGTGTGTGTGTGGTTGTCCACCAGGGTGGAGCGGTGTGTGTGTGTGGTTGTCCACCAGGGTGGAGCGGTGTGTGTGTGTGGTTGTCCACCAGGGTGGAGCGGTGTGTGTGTGTGTGTGGTTGTCCACCCCTGTGGAGCGGTGTGTGTGTGTGTGGTTGTCCACCCCTGTGGAGCGGTGTGTGTGTGTGTGGTTGTCCACCAGGGTGGAGCGAGGGTGGGGGTGGAGCGGTGTGTGTGTGTGTGGTTGTCCACCAGGGTGGAGCGAGGGTGGGGGTGGAGCGGTGTGTGTGTGGTTGTCCACCAGGGTGGAGCGAGGGTGGGGGTGGAGCGGTGTGTGTGTGTGTGGTTGTCCACCCCTGTGGAGCAGTGTGTGTGTGGTTGTCCACCCCTGTGGAGCGAGGCTGGGGGTGGAGCGGTGTGTGTGTGTGTGTGTGGTTGTCCACCAGGGTGGAGCGGTGTGTGTGTGTGTGTGTGGTTGTCCACCAGGGTGGAGCGGGGTGTGTGTGGTTGTCCACCTCCTCCGCGTCGCGCAGGGTGCAAACGTGCAGTGGGGGGGTCACCAGACTCTGACGGCGCTTGTCCAGGATGTACAACCACCACCACTCCTGCTTCTCCTGCAGACAGACACACGCAGAGAGACACGGTGAGACACGGTGAGACACGCAGAGAGAGACACGGTGAGATACGGTGAGAGAGACACGGTGAGAGAGACACGGTGAGACACGCAGAGAGACACGCAGAGAGACACAGAGACACAGGATGTACAACCACCACCACTCCTGCTTCTCCTGCAGACAGACACACGCAGAGAGACACACGCAGAGAGACACAGAGACACAGGATGTACAACCACCACCACTCCTGCTTCTCCTGCAGACAGACACACGCAGAGAGACACACGCAGAGAGACACAGAGACACAGGATGAACAACCACCACCACTCCTGCTTCTCCTGCAGACAGACACACGCAGAGAGACACAGAGACACGCAGAGAGACACAGGATGTACAACCACCACCACTCCTGCTTCTCCTGCAGACAGACACACGCAGAGAGACACAGAGACACAGGATGTACAACCACCACCACTCCTGCTTCTCCTGCAGACAGACACACGCAGAGAGACACGGTGAGACACGGTGAGACACGCAGAGAGAGACACGGTGAGATACGGTGAGAGAGACACGGTGAGAGAGACACGGTGAGACACGCAGAGAGACACGCAGAGAGACACAGAGACACAGGATGTACAACCACCACCACCACTCCTGCTTCTCCTGCAGACAGACACACGCAGAGAGACACACGCAGAGAGACACAGAGACACAGGATGTACAACCACCACCACTCCTGCTTCTCCTGCAGACAGACACACGCAGAGAGACACGCAGAGAGACACAGAGACACAGGATGTACAACCACCACCACTCTTGCTTCTCCTGCAGACAGACACACGCAGAGAGACACGCAGAGAGACACAGAGACACAGGATGTACAACCACCACCACTCCTGCTTCTCCTGCAGACAGACACACGCAGAGAGACACACGCAGAGAGACGCAGAGACACAGGATGTACAACCACCACCACTCCTGCTTCTCCTGCAGACAGACACACGCAGAGAGACACAGAGACACAGGATGTACAACCACCACCACTCCTGCTTCTCCTGCAGACAGACACACGCAGAGAGACACAGGATGTACAACCACCACCACTCCTGCTTCTCCTGCAGACAGACACACGCAGAGAGACACAGAGACACAGGATGTACAACCACCACCACTCCTGCTTCTCCTGCAGACAGACACACGCAGAGAGACACAGAGACACGCAGAGAGACACAGAGACACAGGATGTACAACCACCACCACTCCTGCTTCTCCTGCAGACAGACACACGCAGAGAGACACAGAGACACGCAGAGAGACACAGGATGTACAACCACCACCACTCTTGCTTCTCCTGCAGACAGACACACGCAGAGAGACACAGGATGTACAACCACCACCACTCCTGCTTCTCCTGCAGACAGACACACGCAGAGAGACACACACAGAGACACAGGATGTACAACCACCACCACTCTTGCTTCTCCTGCAGACAGACACACGCAGAGAGACACGCAGAGAGACACAGAGACACAGGATGTACAACCACCACCACTCCTGCTTCTCCTGCAGACAGACACATGCAGAGAGACACAGAGACACAGGATGTACAACCACCACCACTCCTGCTTCTCCTGCAGACAGACACACGCAGAGAGACACAGGATGTACAACCACCACCACTCCTGCTTCTCCTGCAGACAGACACACGCAGAGAGACACACACAGAGACACAGGATGTACAACCACCACCACTCTTGCTTCTCCTGCAGACAGACACACGCAGAGAGACACGCAGAGAGACACAGAGACACAGGATGTACAACCACCACCACTCCTGCTTCTCCTGCAGACAGACACACGCAGAGAGACACAGAGACACAGGATGTACAACCACCACCACTCCTGCTTCTCCTGCAGACAGACACACGCAGAGAGACACAGACACACGCAGAGAGACAGGATGTACAACCACCACCACTCCTGCTTCTCCTGCAGACAGACACACGCAGAGAGACACAGAGACACGCAGAGAGACACAGAGACACAGGATGTACAACCACCACCACTCCTGCTTCTCCTGCAGACAGACACACGCAGAGAGACACAGAGACACGCAGAGAGACACAGAGACACAGGATGTACAACCACCACCACTCCTGCTTCTCCTGCAGACAGACACACGCAGAGAGACACGCAGAGAGACACAGAGACACAGGATGTACAACCACCACCACTCTTGCTTCTCCTGCAGACAGACACACGCAGAGAGACACAGAGACACAGGATGTACAACCACCACCACTCTTGCTTCTCCTGCAGACAGACACACGCAGAGAGACACACGCAGAGAGACACGCAGAGACACAGGATGTACAACCACCACCACTCTTGCTTCTCCTGCAGACAGACACACGCAGAGAGACACACGCAGAGAGACACAGGATATACAACCACCACCACTCCTGCTTCTCCTGCAGACAGACACACGCAGAGAGACACGGTGAGACACGCAGAGAGACACAGAGACACAGGATGTACAACCACCACCACTCTTGCTTCTCCTGCAGACAGACACACGCAGAGAGACACACGCAGAGAGACACAGGATGTACAACCACCACCACTCCTGCTTCTCCTGCAGACAGACACACGCAGAGAGACACACGCAGAGAGACACAGGATCACTCCTGCTTCTCCTGCAGACAGACACACGCAGAGAGACACGCAGAGAGACACAGAGACACAGGATGTACAACCACCACCACTCTTGCTTCTCCTGCAGACAGACACACGCAGAGAGACACGGTGAGACACGGTGAGACACGCAGAGAGAGACACGGTGAGATACGGTGAGAGAGACACGGTGAGAGAGACACGGTGAGACACGCAGAGAGAGACACGGTGAGACACGGTGAGAGAGACACGGTGAGACACGCAGAGAGAGACACGGTGAGACACGGTGAGAGACACGGTGAGACACGGTGAGACACGGTGAGACACGCAGAGAGACACACAGAGACACGCAGAGAGAGACACGGTGAGACACGCAGAGAGAGACACGGTGAGACACGGTGAGACACGCAGAGAGAGACACAGGATGTACAACCACCACCACTCCTGCTTCTCCTGCAGACACAGAGACACGCAGAGAGACACGGTGAGACACGCACAGTAGGTGAGTGAGTAGGTGAGTAGGTGAGTAGGTGAGAAGGTGAGTGAGTAGGTGAGTGAGTAGGTGAGTGTGTAGGTGAGTAGGTGAGTGAGTAGGTGAGTGAGTAGGTGAGTGTGTAGGTGAGTGAGTAGGTGAGTGAGTAGGTGAGTAGGTGAGTGAGTAGGTGAGTGAGTAGGTGAGTAGGTGAGTGAGTAGGTGAGTGAGTAGGTGAGTGAGTAGGTGAGTGAGTAGGTGAGTGAGTAGGTGAGTGTGTAGGTGAGTGAGTAGGTGAGTGAGTAGGTGAGTAGGTGAGTGAGTAGGTGAGTGAGTAGGTGAGTGAGTAGGTGAGTGAGTAGGTGAGTGAGTAGGTGAGTAGGTGAGTGAGTAGGTGAGTGAGTAGGTGAGTGAGTAGGTGAGTGAGTAGGTGAGTGAGTAGGTGAGTGTGTAGGTGAGTGAGTAGGTGAGTGAGTAGGTGAGTGAGTAGGTGAGTAGGTGAGTGAGTAGGTGAGTGAGTAGGTGAGTGAGTAGGTGAGTGAGTAGGTGAGTAGGTGAGTGAGTAGGTGAGTGAGTAGGTGAGTGTGTAGGTGAGTGAGTAGGTGAGTGAGTAGGTGAGTAGGTGAGTGAGTAGGTGAGTGAGTAGGTGAGTAGGTGAGTGAGTAGGTGAGTGAGTAGGTGAGTGAGTAGGTGAGTGAGTAGGTGAGTGAGTAGGTGAGTGTGTAGGTGAGTGAGTAGGTGAGTGAGTAGGTGAGTAGGTGAGTGAGTAGGTGAGTGAGTAGGTGAGTGAGTAGGTGAGTGAGTAGGTGAGTGAGTAGGTGAGTAGGTGAGTGAGTAGGTGAGTGAGTAGGTGAGTGAGTAGGTGAGTGAGTAGGTGAGTGAGTAGGTGAGTGTGTAGGTGAGTGAGTAGGTGAGTGAGTAGGTGAGTGAGTAGGTGAGTAGGTGAGTGAGTAGGTGAGTGAGTAGGTGAGTGAGTAGGTGAGTGAGTAGGTGAGTAGGTGAGTGAGTAGGTGAGTGTGTAGGTGAGTGAGTAGGTGAGTGAGTAGGTGAGTGAGTAGGTGAGTAGGTGAGTGAGTAGGTGAGTGAGTAGGTGAGTGAGTAGGTGAGTGAGTAGGTGAGTGAGTAGGTGAGTGAGTAGGTGAGTGAGTAGGTGAGTGAGTAGGTGAGTGAGTAGGTGAGTGAGTAGGTGAGTGAGTAGGTGAGTGAGTAGGTGAGTGAGTAGGTGAGTAGGTGAGTGAGTAGGTGAGTGTGTAGGTGAGTGAGTAGGTGAGTGAGTAGGTGAGTGAGTAGGTGAGTGAGTAGGTGAGTAGGTGAGTGAGTAGGTGAGTGAGTAGGTGAGTGAGTAGGTGAGTGTGTAGGTGAGTGAGTAGGTGAGTGAGTAGGTGAGTGAGTAGGTGAGTAGGTGAGTGAGTAGGTGAGTGAGTAGGTGAGTGAGTAGGTGAGTGAGTAGGTGAGTGAGTAGGTGAGTAGGTGAGTGAGTAGGTGAGTGTGTAGGTGAGTGAGTAGGTGAGTGAGTAGGTGAGTGAGTAGGTGAGTAGGTGAGTGAGTAGGTGAGTGAGTAGGTGAGTGAGAAGGTGAGTGAGTAGGTGAGTGAGTTGGTGAGTGAGTAGGTGAGTAGGTGAGTGAGTAGGTGAGTGAGTAGGTGAGTGAGTAGGTGAGTGAGTAGGTGAGTGTGCGAGTGAGTGGGTGAGTGAGTAGGTGAGTAGGTGAGTGAGTAGGTGAGTGAGTAGGTGAGTGAGTAGGTGAGTGAGTAGGTGAGTAGGTGAGTGAGTAGGTGAGTGAGTAGGTGAGTGAGTAGGTGAGTGAGTAGGTGAGTGAGTGTGTGTGTGTGAGTGAGTGAGTGAGTGACTAGGTGAGTGAGTAGGTGAGTGAGTAGGTGAGTAGGTGAGTGTGTAGGTGAGTGAGCAGATGAGTGAGAAGGTGAGTAGGTGAGTGAGTAGGTGAGTGAGTAGGTGAGTAGGTGAGTAGGTGAGTGAATAGGTGAGTAGGTGAGTGAGTGGGTGAGTGAGTAGGTGAGTGAGTAGGTGAGTGAGTAGGTGAGTGAGTAGGTGAGTGTGTGAGTGAGTAGGTGAGTGGGCGAGTGAGTAGGTGAGTGAGTAGGTGAGTAGGTGAGTGAGTAGGTGAGTAGGTGAGTAGGTGAGTCTGAGAGTGAGTGTGTGTGTGAGTGAGTAGGTGAGTGAGTAGGTGAGTGAGTGAGTAGGTGAGTGAGTAGGTGAGTGTGTGAGTGAGTAGGTGAGTGGGCGAGTGAGTGGGTGAGTGAGTGAGTGACTAGGTGAGTAGGTGAGTGTGTGAGTAGGTGAGTAGGTGAGTAGGTGAGTCTGAGAGTACCTCTGGGTAGGAGCGAGTGTACACGGTGTGAGTGAGTAGGTGAGTAGGTGAGTGAGTAGGTGAGTAGGTGAGTGAGTAGGTGAGTGAGTAGGTGAGTGAGTGGGTGAGTGAGTGGGTGAGTGAGTAGGTGAGTGAGTAGGTGAGTGAGTAGGTGAGTGAGTAGGTGAGTGAGTAGGTGAGTAGGTGAGTGAGTAGGTGAGTGAGTAGGTGAGTGAGTAGGTGAGTGAGTGTGTGTGTGTGTGTGAGTGAGTGAGTGACTAGGTGAGTGAGTAGGTGAGTGTGTGAGTGAGTAGGTGAGTGAGTAGGTGAGTGAGTAGGTGAGTGAGTAGGTGAGTGAATAGGTGAGTGAGTAGGTGAGTAGGTGAGTAGGTGAGTGAGTAGGTGAGTAGGTGAGTCTGAGAGTACCTCTGGGTAGGAGCGAGTGTACACGGTGTGAGTGAGTAGGTGAGTGAGTAGGTGAGTAGGTGAGTGAGTAGGTGAGTAGGTGAGTGAGTAGGTGAGTAGGTGAGTAGGTGAGTAGGTGAGTCTGAGAGTACCTCTGGGTAGGAGCGAGTGTACACGGTGTGAGTGAGTGTGTGTGTGTGTGAGTGAGTGAGTGACTAGGTGAGTGAGTAGGTGAGTGTGTGAGTGAGTAGGTGAGTGGGCGAGTGAGTAGGTGAGTGAGTAGGTGAGTGAGTAGGTGAGTAGGTGAGTAGGTGAGTAGGTGAGTCTGAGAGTGAGTGTGTGTGTGAGTGTGTGTGTGAGTGAGTAGGTGAGTGAGTAGGTGAGTGAGTGAGTAGGTGAGTGAGTAGGTGAGTGAGTAGGTGAGTGAGTAGGTGAGTGAGTAGGTGAGTGAGTAGGTGAGTGTGTAGGTGAGTGAGTAGGTGAGTAGGTGAGTAGGTGAGTCTGAGAGTACCTCTGGGTAGGAGCGAGTGTACACGGTGTGAGTGAGTAGGTGAGTAGGTGAGTAGGTGAGTGAGTGAGTAGGTGAGTGAGTAGGTGAGTGAGTAGGTGAGTGAGTAGGTGAGTGAGTAGGTGAGTGAGTAGGTGAGTGAGTAGGTGAGTGAGTGAGTAGGTGAGTGTGTGAGTGAGTAGGTGAGTGGGCGAGTGAGTGGGTGAGTGAGTGACTAGGTGAGTGAGTAGGTGAGTGAGTGTGTGAGTAGGTGAGTAGGTGAGTAGGTGAGTAGGTGAGTCTGAGAGTACCTCTGGGTAGGAGCGAGTGTACACGGTGTGAGTGAGTCGGCTGCGTGCGTTCATCAGCGCTCGCTCCCTCTTGTGGATGCTCTGCTGAAGTTCAGCCCACTCCTACAGACTCACACACAGACTCACATGACTCACACAGACTCACACACAGACTCACATAGACTCACATAGACTCACATAGACACACAGACTCACACACAGACTCACATAGACTCACATAGACTCACATAGACACACAGACTCACACACAGACTCACATAGACTCACATAGACTCACATAGACACACAGACTCACACACAGACTCACATAGACTCACATAGACTCACATAGACACACAGACTCACACACAGACTCACATAGACTCACAGACTCACATAGACACACAGACTCACACACAGACTCACATAGACTCACATAGACTCACATAGACACACAGACTCCTACAGACTCACATAGACTCACATAGACTCACATAGACTCACACAGACTCACACACAGACTCACATAGACTCACACAGACTCACATAGACACACATAGACTCACATAGAGACACAGACTCACACACAGACTCACACACAGACTCACATAGACTCACATAGACTCACATAGACACACAGACTCCTACAGACTCACACACAGACTCACATAGAGACACACAGACTCATAGAGACTCACATAGACACACAGACTCACATAGACTCACATAGACTCACATAGACTCACATAGACTCATAGAGACACACAGACTCCTACAGACTCACATAGACTCACATAGACTCACATAGACTCACACACAGACTCACATAGACTCACACAGACTCACATAGACTCACACACAGACTCACATAGACTCACATAGACACACAGACTCACACACAGACTCACATAGACTCACACCGACTCACATAGACTCCTACAGACTCACACACAGACTCATATGACTCACACAGACTCACATAGACACACAAACTCCTACAGACTCACACACAGAGACTCACATAGACTCCTACAGACTCACACACAGACTCACATGACTCACACAGACTCACATAGACACACAGACTCCTACAGACTCACACACAGACTCACATGACTCACACAGACTCACACACAGACTCACATAGACTCACACAGACTCACACACAGACTCACATAGACTCACATAGAGACACACATAGACTCCTACAGACTCACACACAGACTCACATAGACTCACATAGACTCACATAGACACACAGACTCCTACAGACTCACACACAGACTCACATAGACTCACACAGACTCACACACAGACTCACATAGACTCACACAGACTCACACAGAGACACATAGACACACATAGACTCACATAGAGACTCACATAGACTCACACAGACTCCTACAGACTCACACAGAGATTCACATAGACTCACATAGAGACACACAGACTCACATAGACTCACAGAGACACACAGACTCACATAGACTCACACAGACTCACATAGACACACAGACTCCTACAGACTCACACACAGACTCACATAGAGACACACAGACTCACATAGAGACACACAGACTCACATAGACTCACATAGAGACACACAGACTCACATAGACTCACATAGACTCACACAGACTCACATAGACTCACATAGACTCACACAGACTCACACAGACTCACACGACTCACACAGAGACTCACACAGAGACACACAGACTCACACAGAGACACACAGACTCACACAGACTCACACACAGACTCACATAGACTCACATATAGACTCACACAGAGACTCACACAGAGACACACAGACTCACACAGAGACACACAGACTCACACAGACTCACACACAGACTCACATAGACTCACATAGAGACACAGACTCACACACAGACTCACATAGACTCACACAGACTCACATAGACTCCTACAGACTCACACACAGACTCACATAGACTCACACAGACTCACACACAGACTCACATAGACTCACATAGAGACACACAGACTCACATAGACTCACACAGAGACACACAGACTCACACACAGACTCACATAGATTCACATAGATTCACACAGACTCCTACAGGCTCACACACAGACTCACATAGACTCACATAGAGACACACAGACTCACATAGACTCACAGAGACACACAGACTCACATAGACTCACACAGACTCACATAGACACACAGACTCCTACAGACTCACACACAGACTCACATAGAGACACACAGACTCACATAGAGACACACAGACTCACATAGACTCACATAGAGACACACAGACTCACACAGAGACTCACATAGACTCCTACAGACTCACACACTGACTCACATAGACTCACACAGACTCACATAGACTCCTACAGACTCACACACAGACTCACATAGACTCACACAGACTCACACAGACTCACACACAGACTCACATAGACTCACATAGACTCACATAGACACACACAGAGACACACAGACTCACACAGAGACACATAGACTCACAGACTCACACAGAGACACACAGACTCACACAGAGACACACAGAGACACACAGAGACTCACATGACTCACAAACACTCATAGATTCACACAGACTCACACAGACTCACACAGACTCACACAGACTCACACAGAGACACATAGACTCACACAGAGACACACAGACTCACACAGACTCACACATTCACACAGACTCACACAGAGACACATAGACTCACACAGACTCACACAGAGACACATAGACTCACACAGACTCACACAGACTCACACAGAGACACATAGACTCACACAAACTCACACAGACTCACACAGACTCACACAGAGACACATAGACTCACACAGACTCACACAGACTCACACAGAGACACACAGACTCACACAGACTCACACAGACTCACACAGAGACACACAGACTCACACAGACTCACACAGACTCACACAGAGACACATAGACTCACACAGACTCACACAGAGACACACAGACTCACACAGACTCACACAGAGACACATAGACTCACACAGACTCACACAGACTCACACAGACTCACACAGAGACTCACATGACTCACATACTCATAGATTCACACAGACTCACACAGACTCACACAGAGACACATAGACTCACACAGAGACACACAGACTCACATAGAGACACACAGACTCACACAGAGACACACAGACTCACACAGAGACACACAGACTCACATAGAGACACACAGACTCACACAGACTCCTACAGACTCACACAGAGACTCACATAGACTCACACAGAGACACATAGACTCACACAGAGACCCACAGACTCACACAGAGACACACAGACTCACACAGAGACACACAGACTCACATAGAGACACAGACTCACACAGACTCCTACAGACTCACACAGAGACTCACATAGACTCACACAGAGACACACAGACTCACACAGAGACACACAGACTCACACAGAGACACACAGACTCACACAGAGACACACAGACTCACATAGAGACACACAGACTCACACAGAGACACACAGACTCACACAGAGACACACAGACTCACACAGAGACACACAGACTCACACAGACTCACACAGAGACACACAGACTCACATAGAGACACACAGACTCACATAGAGACACACAGACTCACACAGAGACACACAGACTCACACAGAGACACACAGACTCACACAGAGACACACAGACTCACATAAAGACACACAGACTCACATAGAGACACACAGACTCACACAGAGACTCATAGACTCACACAGAGACACACAGACTCACATAGAGTCACACAGACTCACACAGAGACACACAGAGACACACAGAGACACACAGACTCACACAGAGACACATAGACTCACACAGAGACACACAGAGACACATAGACTCACAGACTCACACAGAGACACATAGACTCACACAGAGACACACAGAGACACACAGAGACACATAGACACACAGAGACCCATAGACTCACACAGAGACACACAGACTCACACAGAGACACACAGAGACACATAGAGACCCATAGACTCACACAGAGACACACAGACTCACACAGAGACACACAGAGACACATAGACTCACAGACTCACACAGAGACACATAGACTCACACAGAGACACACAGAGACACATAGACTCAGACTCACACAGAGATACATAGACTCACACAGAGACACACAGACTCACACAGAGACACACAGAGACACATAGACTCACATAGAGACACATAGACTCACACAGACTCACACAGAGACACACAGAGACACACAGAGACTCATAGAGACACACAGACACACAGAGACACAGAGACCCATAGAGACACACAGAGACACACAGAGACACACAGACTCACACAGAGACTCACAAACTCATGTACACACACACACAGTGACACACACACACAGTGACACACACAGTGACACACATACACAGTGACACACACACAGTGACACACACACACAGTGACACACACACAGTGACACACACACACAGTGACACACACACACAGTGACACACACACACAGTGACACACACACACAGTGACACACACACACACAGTGACACACACACAGTGACACACACACACAGTGACACACACACACAGTGACACACACACACAGTGACACACACACACAGTGACACACACAGTGACACACACAGTGACACACACACACAGTGACACACACACAGTGACACACACACACAGTGACACACACACACAGTGACACACACACACAGTGACACACACAGTGACACACACAGTGACACACACAGTGACACACACACACAGTGACACACACACACAGTGACACACACACACACACAGTGACACACACACACAGTGACACACACACACAGTGACACACACACACAGTGACACACACAGTGACACACACAGTGACACACACACACAGTGACACACACAGTGACACACACAGTGACACACACACAGTGACACACACACAGTGACACACACACAGAGACACACACACAGTGACACACACACAGTGACACACACACAGTGACACACACACAGTGACACACACACAGAGACACACACACAGTGACACACACACAGTGACACACACACAGTGACACACACAGTGACACACACACACACACAGTGACACACACACAGTGACACACACAGTGACACACACAGTGACACACACACACAGTGACACACACACAGTGACACACACAGTGACACACACACACAGTACACACAGTGACACACACACACAGTGACACACACACACAGTGACACACACAGTGACACACACACACAGTGACACACACACACAGTGACACACACAGTGACACACACACACACAGTGACACACACACACACAGTGACACACACACAGTGACACACACAGTGACACACACACACAGTGACACACACACACAGTGACACACACACACAGTGACACACACAGTGACACACACACAGTGACACACACACACAGTGACACACACACAGTGACACACACACAGTGACACACACACACAGTGACACACACACAGTGACACACACAGTGACACACACACAGTGACACACACAGTGACACACACACACACAGTGACACACGCACACACACAGTGACACACACACACAGTGACACACACACAGTGACACACACAGTGACACACACACACAGTGACACACACACACAGTGACACACACACACAGTGACACACACAGTGACACACACAGTGACACACACACACAGTGACACACACAGTGACACACACACACAGTGACACACACACACACAGTGACACACACACACAGTGACACACGCACACACACAGTGACACACACACACAGTGACACACACACACAGTGACACACACAGTGACACACACACACAGTGACACACACAGTGACACACACACACAGTGACACACACAGTGACACACACACACAGTGACACACACACACAGTGACACACACAGTGACACACACACACAGTGACACACACACACACAGTGACACACACACACAGTGACACACACACACAGTGACACACACACACACAGTGACACACACACACACAGTCACACACACACACACACACAGTGACACACACAGTGACACACACAGTGACACACACACACAGTGACACACACACACACACACAGTGACACACACACACAGTGACACACACACACACAGTGACACACACACACACAGTGACACACACACACAGTGACACACACACACACAGTGACACACACAGTGACACACACACACACAGTGACACACACACACAGTGACACACACACACACAGTGACACACACACACAGTGACACACACAGTGACACACACACACAGACACACACAGTGACACACACAGTGACACACACAGTGACACACACACAGTGACACACACACACACAGTGACACACACACACACAGTGACACACACACACACAGTGACACACACACAGTGACACACACACACACAGTGACACACACATACACACACACACAGTGACACACACACAGTGACACACACACACACAGTGACACACACACACACACAGTGACACACACACACACAGTGACACACACACACACAGTGACACACACACACACACAGTGACACACACACACACAGTGACACACACAGTGACACACACACACACAGTGACACACACACACACAGTGACACACACACACACAGTGACACACACACACAGAGACACACACAGTGACACACACACACAGTGACACACACAGTGACACACACAGTGACACACACACACAGTGACACACACAGTGACACACACACACAGTGACACACACACACACACAGTGACACACACACAGTGACACACACACAGTGACACACACACACAGTGACACACACAGTGACACACACACACACAGTGACACACACACACACAGTGACACACACACACACAGTGACACACACACACAGTGACACACAGTGACACACACAGTGACACACACACACACAGTGACACACACACACACACACACACAGTGACACACACACACACAGTGACACACACACACACACACAGTGACACACACACACACAGTGACACACACACACACAGTGACACACACAGTGACACACACACACACAGTGACACACACACAGTGACACACACAGTGACACACACACACACAGTGACACACACACACAGTGACACACACAGTGACACACACACACACACAGTGACACACACACACACACACAGTGACACACACACACAGTGACACACACACACACACACACAGTGACACACACAGTGACACACAGTGACACACACACACACAGTGACACACACACAGTGACACACACACACACAGTGACACACAGTGACACACACACACAGTGACACACACACAGTGACACACACACACAGTGACACACACACAGTGACACACACACACACAGTGACACACACACACACACAGTGACACACACACACACAGTGACACACACACACACAGTGACACACACACACACAGTGACACACACACACACAGTGACACACACACACACAGTGACACACACAGTGACACACACACACACAGTGACACACACACACAGAGACACACACAGTGACACACACACACAGTGACACACACAGTGACACACACAGTGACACACACACACACAGTGACACACACACACAGAGACACACACAGTGACACACACACACAGTGACACACACAGTGACACACACAGTGACACACACACACAGTGACACACACAGTGACACACACACACACAGTGACACACACACACACAGTGACACACACACACACAGTGACACACACACACAGTGACACACACAGTGACACACACAGTGACACACACACACACAGTGACACACACACAGTGACACACACACACACAGTGACACACACACACAGTGACACACACACAGTGACACACACAGTGACACACACACACACAGTGACACACACAGTGACACACACAGTGACACACACAGTGACACACACACACACAGTGACACACACACAGTGACACACACAGTGACACACACACACACAGTGACACACACACACACACACAGTGACACACACACAGTGACACACACACACACACAGTGACACACACAGTGACACACACACACACACACAGTGACACACACACACAGTGACACACACACACACAGTGACACACACACAGTGACACACACACACACACAGTGACACACACAGTGACACACACACACACAGTGACACACACAGTGACACACAGTGACACACACACAGTGACACACACACAGTGACACACACACACACAGTGACACACAGTGACACACACACACAGTGACACACACACAGTGACACACACACACAGTGACACACACACACACACACAGTGACACACACAGTGACACACACAGTGACACACAGTGACACACACACAGTGACACACACACAGTGACACACACACACACAGTGACACACAGTGACACACACACAGTGACACACACACAGTGACACACACACACAGTGACACACACACACACACAGTGACACAGTGACACACACAGTGACACACACAGTGACACACACACACACAGTGACACACACACACACAGTGACACACACACACACACACACACAGTGACACACACACACACACACACAGTGACACACACACACAGTGACACACACACAGTGACACACACACACAGTGACACACACACACAGTGACACACACACACACACAGTGACACACACACACACAGTGACACACACACACAGTGACACACACACAGTGACACACACACACACAGTGACACACACACACACAGTGACACACACACAGTGACACACACACACACAGTGACACACACACACAGTGACACACACAGTGACACACACAGTGACACACACACACAGTGACACACACACACACAGACACACACACACACACAGTGACACACACACACACACACACAGTGACACACACACACAGTGACACACACACACACACACACAGTGACACACACACACAGTGACACACACACACACAGTGACACACACACACAGTGACACACACACAGTGACACACACACACACACACAGTGACACACACACACACAGTGACACACACACACAGTGACACACACACACACAGTGACACACACACACACAGTGACACACACACACACACACACAGTGACACACACAGTGACACACACACACAGTGACACACACACACACACAGTGACACACACACACAGTGACACACACACACACAGTGACACACACACACACACAGTGACACACACACACAGTGACACACACACACAGTGACACACACACACACACAGTGACACACACACACAGTGACACACACACACACAGTGACACACACACACAGTGACACACACACACACACAGTGACACACACACACACAGTGACACACACACACAGTGACACACACAGTGACACACACACACACAGTGACACACACACACAGTGACACACACACAGTGACACACACACACAGTGACACACACAGTGACACACACACACACAGTGACACACACACACAGTGACACACACAGTGACACACACACACACAGTGACACACACACACACACAGTGACACACACACACACAGACACACACACACAGTGACACACACACACACAGTGACACACACACAGTGACACACACACACAGTGACACACACACACACAGTGACACACACACACACAGTGACACACACACACAGTGACACACACACACACAGTGACACACACACACACACACAGTGACACACACACACAGTGACACACACACACAGTGACACACACACACACACACACAGTGACACACACTGTGACACACACACAGTGACACACACACACAGTGACACACACACAGTGACACACACAGTGACACACACACACACACAGTGACACACACACACACACACAGTGACACACACACAGTGACACACACACACACACACAGTGACACACACACAGTGACACACACACACACACACACAGTGACACACACTGTGACACACACACAGTGACACACACACAGTGACACACACAGTGACACACACACACACACACAGTGACACACACACACAGTGACACACACACACAGTGACACACACACACACACACAGTGACACACACACAGTGACACACACACACACACACAGTGACACACACACAGTGACACACACACACACAGTGACACACACACAGTGACACACACAGTGACACACACACACACAGTGACACACACACACACACACAGTGACACACACACACACACACAGTGACACACACACACACACAGTGACACACACACACACAGACACACACACACACACACACAGTGACACACACACAGTGACACACACACACACACACAGTGACACACACACAGTGACACACACACACACACACAGTGACACACACTGTGACACACACACAGTGACACACACACACAGTGACACACACACAGTGACACACACAGTGACACACACACACACACACAGTGACACACACACAGTGACACACACACACAGTGACACACACACACACACACAGTGACACACACACAGTGACACACACACACACACACAGTGACACACACACAGTGACACACACACACACACACAGTGACACACACACAGTGACACACACAGTGACACACACACACACAGTGACACACACACACACACACAGTGACACACACACACACAGTGACACACACACACACACACAGTGACACACACACACAGTGACACACACACACACACAGATGTGTGTGTGTGTGTGTAGCGAGTGTCCGCACCTGGTCTTCATCTCCACCTCTTCCTGCGGCTGCTGCCCCCTCCTCCTGCCCCTCCTCCTCCTCATCATCCTGCACGTCCACATCCTGTGCACAGAGACACACACAGAGAGACACACAGAGAGACAAAGAGACAGGGAGAGAGAGACACAGAGACAAAGAGAGAGACAGTGAGAGACAGAGAGAGAGAACGAGAGACAGGGAGAGAGAGACACAGTTACCCGAGGTGGGACAAAGTCATTGTTATGCAAGTCCAAGTCGAGTCGCAAGTCATCAAATTCATGACTCGAGTCTGACTCGAGTCCAAGTCACATGACTCGAGTCCACACCTCTGACAGTTACAGACTTTTAGGGCAACTTCATTGACCCCAGCGCAATTGCGCCGGAGTCATTTGCATATTTGTGTGAGCCCTTGGCCTGTGCACAAATGAAATTCACAAGGTCGTGGCTCTTGTTGGGTAGGTACGCTACTGCGTACGCGAACCAGTTTTTCCGGAAGCTCATCCAAAGTTCCGTTGAGATGTCGGACAGCGGGGACAGCGGGGACAGCCGCGCGCACCCCACATACCGGTGCGCATCGGTCTGACGCCTCCGGAGTGATCTTATTCTGCCACGCGGCCGAGGGCACCGTCCAGTGGAGCAGCCTCCACTGCAGGTCCCCACAGCGTTTGGTGACGGGGGGCTTGTACAGGCGGCCCCACTGGGGGGGTGGCCGCGCCCGACGGTGCCAAGGCGCTCTCCTCCGCCTGGAGTCTGGGAGTTCCGCCAGCTCCCGGCAGCGCAGCGCCTTGACGCTGCGCGCGTACGGCGCCCCCTTCAGCGCGCCCCCGAAAGGGCACGCTCTGGCAGCTGCCGAGCTTTAGTAGTTTGCCGGAGTCATCTCGCCCCCGGTGGGCCGGGCGCAGGTTAGCCGCAGCTCGGGGAATGAGGAGAGGGGGGGGGGGGCGCCGTCTTCGGGCGCCTCGAGCCGCAGCCGCAGCTCCCGCATCGCCGCCCGCACCAGCCGGACTCCCCACCGGCCAGCGCCGGCGCGGAGTCCGGCGGCGCCGCCCGACGTCGGCCGCGGACCTCCACGCCGAGTGCCGGTCGCGGTTCCGCACCAAGTCCCCCACCGCTCGAATCCCCGCCGAGGTGAAACGGCGGCGGGCCAGCGTCGCTTCCTCTCGGATCTCAGCGAAGCGGCCGTTGGTGGACAGCGGCTCGCGCAGGAACTGCCCGAGCGTGCATTGCGGGTCTCCTCTCTCTCCCAGGCCAGACTGCGCCACGCGTCCAGGAGGCTCCGGTGGAAGGCCGGCAGCCCCGCGTAGTCGACCCGGGCCAGGTCTAACAGGAACATTTCTCTTCCGTAGCCCAGGGCACCCCCGGCGCCTCTCGGCAAGGCGAGGGTGGGTGCCACCCAGGCCGTACAGCAGTCGCTGCACGGTCTGCAGCCTGAAGGTCAGCACCCTGGCGTGGATGTCCACCAGGCCCTGGCCGCCCTCGCCCACCGGTAGGCGGAGGACTCCCGGCCTCAACCAATGTTTCCCGTGCCACGCGAAGTGGGCGAGCGAGCGGGCTGCTCCCCCGCCGAGTAGCCACTCCGGGGGCTGGAGGGTCTTCGCCCTGTGCCACAGCACCGCGGCCGCCAGGTTGTTGCCCACCAGCACCCGCCCCCTGAAGGACATCGCCGGGGCCTAGGCGGCGCGCCCATGCCGCCAACCTGGCCTCGAACCGGTCCCCCAGTTCGGGCCAGTTTCGCCGGGTGACGTCGGGCCCTCCGAGGTGGACGCCCAGCTACCGGGCGCCGTCGGTCTGCCCGCGCCGGCTGCATCATCTCCCCGCGATGATGTAGCCTGTGACGAGCTGTGTGTGGCTACGCCGATACCCGGATGATCGCCCCCTCGGGGCGTAGAGGAGGCCCGACAGGGGTGGGCACCCCTGTCTGACTCCGCTCGCCACGGGGAAAGGTGCTTAGTGGGTGATTGGTGTGTCTCTGTCTGTCTCTGTGTGTCTCTCTGTCTGTCTCTCTGTCTCTCTGTAACTGTGTCTCTCTGTGTCTCTCTCTGTAACTGTGTGTCTCTGTGTCTCTCTGTCTCTCTCTCTGTGTCTCTCTGTCTCTCTCTGTGTCTCTGTGTCTCTGTGTCTCTGTCTCTCTGTGTCTCTCTATCTGTCTCTCTGTGTCTCTGTGTCTCTCTCCCCGTGTCTCCCCGTGTCTCTCTCCCCGTGTCTCCCCGTGTCTCCCCGTGTCTCTCTCCCCGTGTCTCCCTCCCCGTGTCTCTCTCCCCGTGTCTCCCCGTGTCTCTCTCCCCGTGTCTCCCTCCCCGTGTGTCTCCCCGTGTCTCCCCGTGTCTCTCTCCCCGTGTCTCCCCGTGTCTCTCTCCCCGTGTCTCTCTCCCCGTGTCTCCGCGTGTCTCCCTCCCCGTGTCTCTCTCCCCGTGTCTCTCTCCCCGTGTCTCCCCGTGTCTCTCTCCCCGTGTCTCTCTCCCCGTGTCTCTCTCCCCGTGTCTCCCCGTGTCTCCCTCCCCGTGTCTCTCTCCCCGTGTCTCTCTCCCCGTGTCTCCCCGTGTCTCTCTCCCCGTGTCTCTCTCCCCGTGTCTCCGCGTGTCTCCCTCCCCGTGTCTCTCTCCCCGTGTCTCTCTCCCCGTGTCTCCCCGTGTCTCCCTCCCCGTGTCTCTCTCCCCGTGTCTCCCCGTGTCTCTCTCCCCGTGTCTCCCCGTGTCTCTCTCCCCGTGTCTCCCCGTGTCTCTCTCCCCGTGTCTCTCTCCCCGTGTCTCCCCGTGTCTCTCTCCGTGTCTCCCCGTGTCTCTCTCCCCGTGTCTCCCCGTGTCTCTCTCCCCGTGTCTCTCTCCCCGTGTCTCCCCGTGTCTCTCTCCCCGTGTCTCTCTCCCCGTGTCTCCCCGTGTCTCTCTCCCCATGTCTCTCTCCCCGTGTCTCCCCGTGTCTCTCTCCCTGTGTCTCCCAGTGTCTCTCTCTCCCCGTGTCTCTCTCCCCGTGTCTCTCTCCCCGTGTCTCCCCGTGTCTCTCTCCCCGTGTCTCTCTCCCCGTGTCTCTCTCCCCGTGTCTCCCCGTGTCTCTCTCCCCGTGTCTCCCCCCCCCGTGTCTCCCCGTGTCTCCCCGTGTCTCTCTCCCCGTGTCTCCCCGTGTCTCTCTCCCCGTGTCTTCCCGTGTCTCCCTCCCCGTGTCTCTCTCCCCGTGTCTCCCCATGTCTCTCTCCCCGTGTCTCCCCGTGTCTCCCCGTGTCTCTCTCCCCGTGTCTCTCTCCCCGTGTCTCCCCGTGTCTCTCTCCCCGTGTCTCTCTCCCTGTGTCTCCCCGTGTCTCTCTCCCCGTATCTCTCTCCCCGTGTCTCTCTCCCCGTGTCTCTCTCCCCGTGTCTCTCTCCCCGTGTCTCTCTCCCCGTGTCTCTCTCCCCGTGTCTCTCTCCCCGTGTCTCCCCGTGTCTCTCTCCCCGTGTCTCCCCGTGTCTCTCTCCCCGTGTCTCTGTCCCCGTGTCTCCCCGTGTCTCTCTCCCCGTATCTCTCTCCCCGTGTCTCTCTCCCCGTGTCTCCCCGTGTCTCTCTCCCCGTGTCTCCCCGTGTCTCTCTCCCCATGTCTCTCTCCCCGTGTCTCTCTCCCCGTGTCTCTCTCCCCGTGTCTCCCCGTGTCTCTCTCCCTGTGTCTCCCAGTGTCTCTCTCTCCCCGTGTCTCTCTCCCCGTGTCTCTCTCCCCGTGTCTCCCCGTGTCTCTCTCCCCGTGTCTCTCTCCCCGTGTCTCTCTCCCCGTGTCTCTCTCCCCGTGTCTCCCCCCCCCGTGTCTCCCCGTGTCTCCCCGCGTGTCTCCCCGTGTCTCCCCGTGTCTCCCCGTGTCTCTCTCCCCGTGTCTCTCTCCCCGTGTCTTCCCGTGTCTCCCTCCCCGTGTCTCTCTCCCCGTGTCTCCGCATGTCTCTCTCCCCGTGTCTCCCCGTGTCTCCCCGTGTCTCTCTCCCCGTGTCTCTCTCCCCGTGTCTCCCCGTGTCTCCCCGTGTCTCTCTCCCCGTATCTCTCTCCCCGTGTCTCCCCGTGTCTCTCTCCCCATGTCTCTCTCCCCGTGTCTCTCTCCCCGTGTCTCCCCGTGTCTCCCCGTGTCTCCCCGTGTCTCCCCGTGTCTCCCCGTGTCTCCGTGTCTCTCTCCCCGTGTCTCCCCGTGTCTCTCTCCCTGTGTCTCCCAGTGTCTCTCTCTCCCCGTGTCTCTCTCCCCGTGTCTCCCCGTGTCTCTCTCCCCATGTCTCTATCCCCGTGTCTCTCTCCCCGTGTCTCTCTCCCCGTGTCTCCCCCCCCCGTATCTCCCCGTGTCTCCCCGCGTGTCTCCACGTGTCTCCCCGTGTCTCTCTCCCCGTGTCTCCCCGTGTCTCTCTCCCCGTGTCTTCCCGTGTCTCCCTCCCCGTGTCTCTCTCCCCGTGTCTCCCCATGTCTCTCTCCCCGTGTCTCCCCGTGTCTCCCCGTGTCTCTCTCCCCGTGTCTCTCTCCCCGTGTCTTCCCGTGTCTCTCTCCCCGTGTCTCCCCATGTCTCTCTCCCCGTGTCTCCCCGTGTCTCCCCGTGTCTCTCTCCCCGTATCTCTCTCCCCGTGTCTCCCCGTGTCTCTCTCCCCGTATCTCTCTCCCCGTGTCTCTCTCCCCGTGTCTCCCCGTGTCTCTCTCCCCATGTCTCTCTCCCCGTGTCTCTCTCCCCGTGTCTCCCCGTGTCTCCCCGTGTCTCCCCGTGTCTCCGTGTCTCTCTCCCCGTGTCTCCCCGTGTCTCCCTGTGTCTCTCTCCCCGTGTCTCCGTGTCTCCCCGTGTCTCCCTCCCCGTGTCTCTCTCCCTGTGTCTCCCCATGTCTCTCTCCCCGTGTCTCCCCGTGTCTCCCCGTGTCTCTCTCCCCGTGTCTCTCTCCCCGTGTCTCCCCGTGTCTCTCTCCCTGTGTCTCCCCGTGTCTCTCTCCCCGTATCTCTCTCCCCGTGTCTCTCTCCCCGTGTCTCCCCGTGTCTCTCTCCTCATGTCTCTCTCCCCGTGTCTCTCTCCCCGTGTCTCCCCGTGTCTCCCCGTGTCTCCCCGTGTCTCCGTGTCTCTCTCCCCGTGTCTCCCCGTGTCTCCCTGTGTCTCTCTCCCCGTGTCTCCGTGTCTCCCCGTGTCTCCCTCCCCGTGTCTCTCTCCCCGTGTCTCCCCATGTCTCTCTCCCCGTGTCTCCCCGTGTCTCCCCGTGTCTCCCCATGTCTCTCTCCCCGTGTCTCTCTCCCCGTGTCTCCCCGTGTCTCCCCGTGTCTCTCTCCCTGTGTCTCCCCGTGTCTCTCTCCCCGTGTCTCCCCGTGTCTCTCTCCCCATGTCTCTCTCCCCGTGTCTCTCTCCCCGTGTCTCCCCGTGTCTCCCCGTGTCTCCCCGTGTCTCCGTGTCTCTCTCCCCGTGTCTCCCTGTGTCTCTCTCCCCGTGTCTCCGTGTCTCCCCGTGTCTCCCTCCCCGTGTCTCTCTCCCTGTGTCTCCCCATGTCTCTCTCCCCGTGTCTCCCCGTGTCTCTCTCCCCGTGTCTCTCTCCCCGTGTCTCCCCGTGTCTCCCCGTGTCTCTCTCCCCGTATCTCTCTCCCCGTGTCTCTCTCCCCGTATCTCTCTCCCCGTGTCTCTCTCCCCGTGTCTCCCCGTGTCTCTCTCCCCATGTCTCTCTCCCCGTGTCTCTCTCCCCGTGTCTCCCCGTGTCTCCCCGTGTCTCCCCGTGTCTCCCCGTGTCTCTCTCCCCGTGTCTCCCCGTGTCTCCCTGTGTCTCTCTCCCCGTGTCTCCGTGTCTCCCCGTGTCTCCCTCCCCGTGTCTCCCTCCCCGTGTCTCTCTCCCCGTGTCTCCGTGTCTCCCCGTGTCTCCCTCCCCGTGTCTCTCTCCCCGTGTCTCCCCATGTCTCTCTCCCCGTGTCTCCCCGTGTCTCCCCGTGTCTCCCCGTGTCTCCCCGTGTCTCCCCGTGTCTCTCTCCCCGTGTCTCTCTCCCCGTGTCTCCCTCCCCGTGTCTCTCTCCCCGTGTCTCCCCATGTCTCCCCGTGTCTCCCCGTGTCTCCCCGTGTCTCTCTCCCCGTGTCTCTCTCCCTGTGTCTCCCCGTGTCTCTCTCCCCGTGTCTCCCCGTGTCTCCCTGTGTCTCTCTCCCCGTGTCTCCGTGTCTCCCCGTGTCTCCCTCCCCGTGTCTCTCTCCCCGTGTCTCCCCGTGTCTCCCTGTGTCTCTCTCCCCGTGTCTCCGTGTCTCCCCGTGTCTCCCTCCCCGTGTCTCTCTCCCCGTGTCTCCCCGTGTCTCCCTGTGTCTCTCTCCCCGTGTCTCCGTGTCTCCCCGTGTCTCCCCGTGTCTCCCCGTGTCTCCCTGTGTCTCTCTCCCCGTGTCTCCCCGTGTCTCCCCGTGTCTCCCCATGTCTCTCTCCCTGTGTCTCCCCGTGTCTCTCTCCCCGTGTCTCCCCGTGTCTCTCTCCCCATGTCTCTCTCCCCGTGTCTCTCTCCCCGTGTCTCTCTCCCCGTGTCTCCCCGTGTCTCCCCGTGTCTCCCCGTGTCTCCCCGTGTCTCCGTGTCTCTCTCCCCGTGTCTCCCCGTGTCTCCCTGTGTCTCTCTCCCCGTGTCTCCGTGTCTCCCTGTGTCTCTCTCCCCGTGTCTCTCTCCCCGTGTCTCTCTCCCCGCGTCTCTCTCCGCGTGTCTCCGTGTCTCCCCGTGTCTCTCTCCCCGTGTCTCTCTCCCCGTGTCTCCCCGTGTCTCCCCGTGTCTCCCCGTGTCTCCCCGTGTCTCCGTGTCTCTCTCCCCGTGTCTCTCTCCCCGTGTCTCTCTCCCCGTGTCTCTCTCCCCGTGTCTCTCTCCCCGTGTCTCTCTCCCCGTGTCTCTCTCCGCGTGTCTCTCTCCCCGTGTCTCTCTCCCCGTGTCTCTCTCCCCGTGTCTCTCTCCCCGTGTCTCCCCGTGTCTCTCTCCCCGTGTCTCTCTCCGCATGTCTCTCTCCCCGTGTCTCTCTCCCCGTGTCTCTCTCCCCGTGTCTCTCTCCGCGTGTCTCTCCCCCCGTGTCTCTCTCCCCGTGTCTCCCTGTGTCTCTCTCCCCGTGTCTCTCTCCGCGTGTCTCTCCCCCCGTGTCTCTCTCCCCGTGTCTCTCTCCGCGTGTCTCTCCCCCCGTGTCTCTCTCCCCGTGTCTCTCTCCCCGTGTCTCCCCGTGTCTCTCTCCCCGTGTCTCTCTCCCCGTGTCTCCCCGTGTCTCCCCGTGTCTCCCCGTGTCTCCCCGTGTCTCCCCGTGTCTCCGTGTCTCTCTCCCCGTGTCTCCGTGTCTCTCTCCCCGTGTCTCTCTCCCCGTGTCTCTCTCCCCGTGTCTCTCTCCCCGTGTCTCTCTCCCCGTGTCTCTCTCCCCGTGTCTCTCTCCCCGTGTCTCTCTCCCCGTGTCTCTCTCCCCGTGTCTCTCTCCCCGTGTCTCTCTCCCCGTGTCTCTCTCCGCGTGTCTCTCTCCCCGTGTCTCTCTCCCCGTGTCTCTCTCCCCGTGTCTCTCTCCCCGTGTCTCTCTCCCCGTGTCTCTCTCCCCGTGTCTCTCTCCCCGTGTCTCTCTCCCCGTGTCTCTCTCCCCGTGTCTCTCTCCGCGTGTCTCTCTCCCCGTGTCTCTCTCCCCGTGTCTCTCTCCCCGTGTCTCTCTCCCCGTGTCTCTCTCCCCGTGTCTCTCTCCCCGTGTCTCCCCGTGTCTCTCTCCGCGTGTCTCTCTCCCTGTGTCTCCGTGTCTCTCTCCCCGTGTCTCTCTCCCCGTGTCTCTCTCCCCGTGTCTCTCTCCCCGTGTCTCTCTCCCCGTGTCTCTCTCCCCGTGTCTCTCTCCCCGTGTCTCTCTCCCCGTGTCTCTCTCCCCGTGTCTCTCTCCCCGTGTCTCTCTCCGCGTGTCTCTCTCCCCGTGTATCTCTCCCCGTGTCTCTCTCCCCGTGTCTCTCTCCCCGTGTCTCTCTCCCCGTGTCTCTCTCCCCGTGTCTCCCCGTGTCTCTCTCCCCGTGTCTCTCTCCGCGTGTCTCTCTCCGCGTGTCTCTCTCCCCGTGTCTCTCTCCCTGTGTCTCCCTGTGTCTCTCTCCCCGTGTCTCTCTCCCCGTGTCTCTCTCCCCGTGTCTCTCTCCCCGTGTCTCTCTCCCCGTGTCTCTCTCCCCGTGTCTCTCTCCCCGTGTCTCTCTCCCCGTGTCTCTCTCCCCGTGTCTCCCCGTGTCTCTCCGTGTCTCTCTCCCCGTGTCTCTCTCCCCGTGTCTCTCTCCCCGTGTCTCTCTCCCCGTGTCTCCCCGTGTCTCTCCGTGTCTCTCTCCCCGTGTCTCTCTCCCCGTGTCTCCCCGTGTCTCTCTCCCCGTGTCTCCCCGTGTCTCTCCGTGTCTCTCTCCCCGTGTCTCTCTCCCCGTGTCTCTCCCCCCGTGTCTCTCTCCCCGTGTCTCTCTCCCCGTGTCTCTCCCCCCGTGTCTCTCCCCCCGTGTCTCTCTCCCCGTGTCTCTCTCCCCGTGTCTCTCTCCCCGTGTCTCTCTCCCCGTGTCTCTCTCCGCGTGTCTCTCTCCCCGTGTCTCTCCCCCCGTGTCTCTCTCCCCGTGTCTCTCTCCCCGTGTCTCTCTCCCCGTGTCTCTCTCCCCGTGTCTCTCTCCCCGTGTCTCTCTCCCCGTGTCTCTCTCCCCGTGTCTCTCTCCCCGTGTCTCTCTCCCCGTGTCTCTCTCCCCGTGTCTCTCTCCCCGTGTCTCTCTCCGCGTGTCTCTCCCCCCGTGTCTCTCTCCCCGTGTCTCTCTCCGCGTGTCTCTCCCCCCGTGTCTCTCTCCCCGTGTCTCTCTCCCCGTGTCTCTCTCCCCGTGTCTCTCTCCCCGTGTCTCTCCCCCCGTGTCTCTCTCCCCGTGTCTCTCTCCCCGTGTCTCTCTCCCCGTGTCTCTCCCCCCGTGTCTCTCCCCCCGTGTCTCTCTCCCCGTGTCTCTCTCCCCGTGTCTCTCTCCCCGTGTCTCTCTCCCCGTGTCTCTCTCCCCGTGTCTCTCTCCCCGTGTCTCTCTCCCCGTGTCTCTCTCCCCGTGTCTCTCTCCCCGTGTCTCTCTCCCCGTGTCTCTCTCCCCGTGTCTCTCTTCCCGCGTCTCTCTCCCCGTGTCTCTCTCCCCGTGTCTCTCTCCCCGTGTCTCTCTCCCCGTGTCTCTCTCCCCGTGTCTCTCTCCCCGTGTCTCTCTCCCCGTGTCTCTCTCCCCGTGTCTCTCTCCCCGTGTCTCTCTCCCCGTGTCTCTCTCCGCGTCTCTCTCCCCGCGTCTCTCTCCCCGTGTCTCTCTCCCCGTGTCTCTCCCCCCGTGTCTCCCCGTGTCTCTCTCCCCGTGTCTCTCTCCCCGTGTCTCTCTCCCCGTGTCTCTCTCCCCGTGTCTCTCTCCCCGTGTCTCTCTCCCCGTGTCTCTCTCCCCGTGTCTCTCTCCCCGTGTCTCCCCGTGTCTCTCTCCCCGTGTCTCTCTCCCCGTGTCTCTCTCCGCGTGTCTCTCCCCCCGTGTCTCTCTCCCCGTGTCTCTCTCCGCGTGTCTCTCCCCCCGTGTCTCTCTCCCCGTGTCTCTCTCCCCGTGTCTCTCTCCCCGTGTCTCTCTCCCCGTGTCTCTCTCCCCGTGTCTCTCTCCCCGTGTCTCTCTCCCCGTGTCTCCCTGTGTCTCTCTCCCCGTGTCTCTCTCCCCGTGTCTCCCCGTGTCTCTCTCCCCGTGTCTCTCTCCCCGTGTCTCTCTCCCCGTGTCTCTCTCCCCGTGTCTCTCTCCCCGTGTCTCTCTCCCCGTGTCTCTCTCCCCGTGTCTCTCTCCCCGTGTCTCCCTGTGTCTCTCTCCCCGTGTCTCTCTCCCCGTGTCTCCCCGTGTCTCTCTCCCCGTGTCTCTCTCCCCGTGTCTCTCTCCCCGTGTCTCTCTCCCCGTGTCTCTCTCCCCGTGTCTCTCCCCCCGTGTCTCTCTCCCCGTGTCTCTCTCCCCGTGTCTCTCTCCCCGTGTCTCTCTCCCCGTGTCTCTCTCCCCGTGTCTCTCCTCGCACGTCTCACCTCCAACCCCTTCTTCCCGTGTCCAGGATTGCTGTGGGCGGAGCTTGGGGCGTTGGGGGCGTGTCCAGGGGGGTTGTGGGCGGAGCTTGGGGCGTTGGGGGCGGAGCTTGGGGCGTTGGAGGCGGGGCCAGTCCTCCTGCGGGTCTTGGCTCCGCCCCTTCTGGCGCCCCTCCCCCCACCCCCCCTGGGGGCGGCCCTCGCCTGGCTAGGCCGAGGCTTTAGTTCCTCCTGAGACACAGAGACAGACAGAGACAGACACAGAGACACAGAGAGACAAAGAGAGACAGACACAGAGAGACACACAGAGACACAGAGACACACAGAGACACAGAGAGACACACAGAGACAGACACAGAGACACACAGAGACACAGAGAGACAAAGAGAGAGACAGAGAGAGACACAGTGAGACAGTCAGTCAGAGAGACAGAGAGAGACACAGAGACACAGAGACAGACAGAGACAGACAGAGAGAGACACAGAGACACAGAGAGACAAAGAGAGAGACAGAGAGAGACACAGTGAGACAGTCAGTCAGAGAGACAGAGAGAGACACAGAGACACAGAGACACAGAGACAGACAGAGACACAGAGACAGACAGAGAGAGAGACGGAGACACAGAGAGACACAGAGACACACAGAGAGAGAGACAGAGAGAGACACAGAGACACAGAGACACAGAGACACACAGAGAGACAGAGAGAGACAGACAGAGACACAGAGACACACAGAGACACAGAGAGACAGAGAGAGAGAGACAGAGAGAGACACAGAGACACACAGAGACAGACAGAGAGAGAGACGGAGACACACAGAGACACAGAGAGAGACAGAGAGACACAGAGAGACAAAGAGAGACAAAGAGAGAGACAGAGAGAGACACAGAGACAGACAGAGACAGACACAGAGACACAGAGAGACAAAGAGAGAGACAGAGAGACAGACAGAGAGACACAGAGACAGACAGAGACAGACACAGAGACACAGAGAGACAAAGAGAGAGACAGAGAGAGAGACAAAGAGAGACAAAGAGAGACACAGAGAGACACAGAGACAGACAGAGAGAGACACAGAGACACACAGAGACACAGAGAGAGAGACACACAGAGACACAGAGAGACACAGAGAGACACAGAGAGACAAAGAGAGAGACGGAGAGAGACACAGTGAGACAGTCAGTCAGAGAGACAGAGAGAGACACAGAGACACAGAGACACACAGAGACACACAGAGACACAGAGAGACAGAGAGAGAGAGACAGAGAGAGACACAGAGACACACAGAGACAGACAGAGAGAGAGACGGAGACACAGAGAGAGACAGAGAGACACAGAGAGACAAAGAGAGACAAAGAGAGAGACAGAGAGAGACACAGAGAGACACAGAGAGACAAAGAGAGACAAAGAGAGAGACAGAGAGAGACACAGAGAGACACAGAGACAGACACAGAGACAGACAGAGACAGACACAGAGACACAGAGAGACAAAGAGAGAGACAGAGAGACAGACAGAGAGAGACACAGAGACACACAGAGACACAGAGAGACAAAGAGAGAGACAGAGAGAGACACAGAGAGACACAGAGAGACACACAGACAGACAGAGAGAGACACAGAGACACACAGAGAGACAAAGAGAGAGACGGAGAGAGACACAGTGAGACAGTCAGTCAGAGAGACAGAGAGAGACACAGAGACACAGAGACACAGAGACAGACAGAGACACAGAGACAGACAGAGAGAGAGACGGAGACACAGAGAGACACAGAGACACACAGAGAGAGAGACAGAGACAGACACAGAGACACAGAGACACACAGAGACACACAGAGACACAGAGAGACACAGAGAGACAGAGAGAGAGAGACAGAGAGAGACACAGAGACACACAGAGACACACAGAGACACAGAGAGACACAGAGAGACAGAGAGAGAGACACACAGAGACACACAGAGACACACAGAGAGACAGAGAGAGAGAGACAGAGAGAGACACAGAGACACACAGAGACAGACAGAGAGAGAGACGGAGACACAGAGAGACACAGAGACACACAGAGAGAGAGACAGAGACAGACACAGAGACACAGAGACACACAGAGACACACAGAGACACAGAGAGACAGAGAGAGAGAGACACAGAGAGACAAAGAGAGAGACGGAGAGAGACACAGTGAGACAGTCAGTCAGAGAGACAGAGAGAGAGACACAGAGACACAGAGACACACAGAGAGAGACAGACAGACACAGAGACAGACAGAGAGAGACAGAGACAGAGACACAGAGACAGAGTTCAAATGACTTTCATCTCAACACTGCCCCACAGACTCACACCACAGACTCACACTGCACCACAGACTCACACCACAGACTCACACTGCACCACAGACTCACACCACAGACTCACACTGCCCCACAGACTCACACTGCACCACAGACTCACACCACAGACTCACACTGCCCCACAGACTCACACTGCACCACAGACTCACACCACAGACTCACACTGCACCACAGACTCACACCACAGACTCACACTGCACCACAGACTCACACCACAGACTCACACTGCACCACAGACTCACACCACAGACTCACACTGCACCACAGACTCACACTGCACCACAGACTCACACTGCCCCACAGACTCACACCACAGACTCACACTGCCCCACAGACTCACACTGCACCACAGACTCACACTGCACCACAGACTCACACTGCACCACAGACTCACACCACAGACTCACACCACAGACTCACACTGCCCCACAGACTCACACTGCCCCACAGACTCACACCACAGACTCACACTGCACCACAGACTCACACTGCCCCACAGACTCACACTGCACCACAGACTCACACTGCACCACAGACTCACACTGCACCACAGACTCACACCACAGACTCACACCACAGACTCACACTGCCCCACAGACTCACACTGCCCCACAGACTCACACCACAGACTCACACTGCACCACAGACTCACACTGCACCACAGACTCACACCACAGACTCACACCACAGACTCACACTGCCCCACAGACTCACACTGCCCCACAGACTCACACCACAGACTCACACTGCACCACAGACTCACACTGCCCCACAGACTCACACTGAGACTCACACTGCACCACAGACTCACACTGCCCCACAGACTCACACTGCACCACAGACTCACACTGCACCACAGACTCACACTGCACCACAGACTCACACCACAGACTCACACCACAGACTCACACTGCCCCACAGACTCACACTGCCCCACAGACTCACACCACAGACTCACACTGCACCACAGACTCACACTGCCCCACAGACTCACACCACAGACTCACACTGCCCCACAGACTCACACAACAGACTCACACTGCACCACAGACTCACACCACAGACTCACACTGCACCACAGACTCACACTGCCCCACAGACTCACACCACAGACTCACACTGCCCCACAGACTCACACCACAGACTCACACTGCACCACAGACTCACACTGCCCCACAGACTCACACCACAGACTCACACTGCACCACAGACTCACACTGCCCCACAGACTCACACCACAGACTCACACTGCCCCACAGACTCACACCACAGACTCACACTGCACCACAGACTCACACTGCCCCACAGACTCACACCACAGACTCACACCACAGACTCACACTGCACCACAGACTCACACTGCCCCACAGACTCACACCACAGACTCACACTGCACCACAGACTCACACTGCCCCACAGACTCACACCACAGACTCACACTGCACCACAGACTCACACTGCACCACAGACTCACACTGCCCCACAGACTCACACCACAGACTCACACTGCACCACAGACTCACACCACAGACTCACACCACAGACTCACACTGCCCCACAGACTCACACTGCCCCACAGACTCACACCACAGACTCACACTGCACCACAGACTCACACTGCCCCACAGACTCACACCACAGACTCACACTGCACCACAGACTCACACTGCCCCACAGACTCACACCACAGACTCACACTGCACCACAGACTCACACTGCCCCACAGACTCACACCACAGACTCACACTGCACCACAGACTCACACTGCCCCACAGACTCACACCACAGACTCACACTGCACCACAGACTCACACTGCCCCACAGACTCACACCACAGACTCACACCACAGACTCACACTGCACCACAGACTCACACTGCCCCACAGACTCACACCACAGACTCACACTGCACCACAGACTCACACTGCCCCACAGACTCACACCACAGACTCACACCACAGACTCACACTGCACCACAGACTCACACTGCCCCACAGACTCACACCACAGACTCACACTGCACCACAGACTCACACCACAGACTCACACCACAGACTCACACTGCCCCACAGACTCACACTGCCCCACAGACTCACACCACAGACTCACACTGCACCACAGACTCACACTGCCCCACAGACTCACACCACAGACTCACACTGCACCACAGACTCACACTGCCCCACAGACTCACACCACAGACTCACACTGCACCACAGACTCACACTGCCCCACAGACTCACACCACAGACTCACACTGCACCACAGACTCACACTGCACCACAGACTCACACCACAGACTCACACTGCCCACAGACTCACACTGCCCCACAGACTCACACCACAGACTCACACCGAGACTCACACTGCACCACAGACTCACACTGAGACTCAACACTGCACCACAGACTCACACCACAGACTCACACTGCACCACAGACTCACACTGAGACTCACACTGCACCACAGACTCACACCACAGACTCACACTGCACCACAGACTCACACTGAGACTCACACTGCACCACAGACTCACACCACAGACTCACACTGCACCACAGACTCACACTGCCCCACAGACTCACACCACAGACTCACACTGCACCACAGACTCACACTGCCCCACAGACTCACACCACAGACTCACACTGCACCACAGACTCACACTGCCCCACAGACTCACACTGAGACTCACACTGCCCCAGACTCACACCACAGACTCACACTGCCCCACAGACTCACACTGAGACTCACACTGAGACTCACACTGCACCACAGACTCACACTGCACCACAGACTCACACTGAGACTCACACTGAGACTCACACTGCACCACAGACTCACACTGCACCACAGACTCACATTGCACCACAGACTCACACCACAGACTCACACTGCCCCACAGACTCACACTGCCCCACAGACTCACACTGCCCCACAGACTCACACTGCCCCACAGACTCACACTGCACCACAGACTCACACTGCCCCACAGACTCACACTGAGACTCACACTGCACCACAGACTCACACTGCACCACAGACTCACACTGCACCACAGACTCACACTGCACCACAGACTCACACTGCCCCACAGACTCACACTGCACCACAGACTCACACTGAGACTCACACTGCCCCACAGACTCACACTGCACCACAGACTCACATTGCACCACAGACTCACACCACAGACTCACACTGCCCCACAGACTCACACTGCCCCACAGACTCACACTGCCCCACAGACTCACACTGCCCCACAGACTCACACTGCCCCACAGACTCACACTGCACCACAGACTCACACTGCCCCACAGACTCACATTGCACCACAGACTCACACCACAGACTCACACTGCACCACAGACTCACACTGCCCCACAGACTCACACTGCCCCACAGACTCACACTGCCCCACAGACTCACACTGCCCCACAGACTCACACTGCCCCACAGACTCACACTGCACCACAGACTCACACTGCCCCACAGACTCACACTGCCCCACAGACTCACACCACAGACTCACAATGCACCACAGACTCACACTGCACCACAGACTCACACCACAGACTCACACCACAGACTCACACTGCCCCA
>NC_136329.1:5372625-5387625 GCF_964198595.1 Lampetra fluviatilis
CGGGGAGAGAGACACGGGGAGAGAGACACGGGGGGGGAGAGACACGGGGGGAGAGAGAGACACGGGGAGAGAGAGACACGGGGAGAGAGACACGGGGAGAGAGAGAGACACGGGGAGAGAGACACGGGGAGAGAGACACGGGGGGAGAGACACGGGGAGAGAGACACGGGGAGAGAGAGAGACACGGGGAGAGAGACACGGGGAGAGAGACACGGGGAGAGAGACACGGGGAGAGAGAGAGAGACACGAGGAGAGAGAGAGACATGGGGAGAAAGAGAGAGACACGGGGAGAGAGACACGGGGAGAGAAACACGGGGGGAGAGAGACACGGGGGGAGAGAGACACGGGGAGAGAGACACGGGGGGAGAGAGACACGGGCGGGGAGAGAGAGAGACACGGGGAGACACGGGGAGAGAGACACGGGGAGACACGGTGAGAGAGACACGGGGAGAGAGAGACACGGGGAGAGAGAGACACGGGGAGAGAGAGAGACACGGGGAGAGAGACACGGGGAGAGAGACACGGGGAGAGAGACACGGGGAGACACGGGGAGAGAGACACGGGGGGAGAGACACGGGGAGAGAGACACGGGGGGAGAGAGACACGGGGAGAGAGAGAGACACGGGGAGAGAGAGAGACACGGGGAGAGAGACACGGGGAGAGAGACACGGGGAGAGAGAGAGAGACACGGGGAGAGAGAGAGACACGGGGAGAGAGACACGGGGAGAGAGACACGGGGGGAGAGAGACACGGGGGGAGAGAGACACGGGGAGAGAGACACGGGGGGAGAGAGACACGGGCGGGGAGAGAGAGAGACACGGGGAGACACGGGGAGAGAGACACGGGGAGACACGGTGAGAGAGACACGGGGAGAGAGAGACACGGGGAGAGAGAGAGACACGGGGAGAGAGACACGGGGAGAGAGACACGGGGAGAGAGACACGGGGAGACACGGGGAGAGAGACACGGGGAGAGAGATACGGGGAGACACGGGGAGAGAGACACGGGGAGAGAGATACGGGGAGACACGGAGAGAAAGACACAGGGAGACAGACACGGGGGGAGACAACAGGTCATCCCACCCCTCCCCCCCCCGCACCTTCTTGGAGGAGAAGTGGCGCAGGTGTTGGTCGCGTACGTGAGGCAGCTGCAGGAAGACGCAGCGAGACTCCCACAGGCCCTGCACCAGCATCTGGGACAGCTTCATGCACGTCTCCACCGTCTGCAGGTGCACCGCGTCTGGCACTGAGACACACAGCGAGACACGGGGACAGTGGGTGAGTCAGTGGGTGGGTGAGTCAGTGAGTGAGTCAGCGAGACTCCCACAGGCCCTGCACCAGCATCTGGGACAGCTTCATGCACGTCTCCACCGTCTGCAGGTGCACCGCGTCTGGCACTGAGACACACAGCGAGACACGGGGACAGTGGGTGAGTCAGTGGGTGGGTGAGTCAGTGAGTGAGTCAGCGAGACTCCCACAGGCCCTGCACCAGCATCTGGGACAGCTTCATGAACGTCTCCACCGTCTGCAGGTGCACCGCGTCTGGCACTGAGACACACAGTGAGACACGGGGACAGTGGGTGAGTCAGTGGGTGGGTGAGTCAGTGAGTGGGTGAGTCAGTGAGTGAGTCAGCGAGACTCCCACAGGCCCTGCACCAGCATCTGGGACAGCTTCATGAACGTCTCCACCGTCTGCAGGTGCACCGCGTCTGGCACTGAGACACACAGTGAGACACGGGGACAGTGGGTGAGTCAGTGGGTGAGTCAGTGAGTGGGTGAGTCAGTGAGTGAGTCAGCGAGACTCCCACAGGCCCTGCACCAGCATCTGGGACAGCTTCATGCACGTCTCCACCGTCTGCAGGTGCACCGCGTCTGGCACTGAGACACAGTGAGACACGGGGACAGTGGGTGAGTCAGTGGGTGAGTCAATGAGTGAGTCAGCGAGACTCCCACAGGCCCTGCACCAGCATCTGGGACAGCTTCATGAACGTCTCCACCGTCTGCAGGTGCACCGCGTCTGGCACTGAGACACACAGTGAGACACGGGGACAGTGGGTGAGTCAGTGGGTGGGTGAGTCAGTGAGTGGGTGAGTCAGTGAGTGAGTCAGCGAGACTCCCACAGGCCCTGCACCAGCATCTGGGACAGCTTCATGAACGTCTCCACCGTCTGCAGGTGCACCGCGTCTGGCACTGAGACACACAGTGAGACACGGGGACAGTGGGTGAGTCAGTGAGTGGGTGAGTCAGTGAGTGAGTCAGTGGGTGAGTCAGTGAGTGAGGCAGTGAGTGAGGCAGTGAGTGAGACACAGAGTCAGTGAATGAGTCAGTGAGTGAGACACAGAGTCAGTGAATGAGTCAGTGAGTGAGTCAGTGAGTGAGTCAGTGAGTGAGACACAGAGTCAGTGAGTGAGTCAGTGAGTGAGACACAGAGTCAGTGAGTGAGTCAGTGAGTGAGTCAGTGAGTGAGTCAGTGAGTGAGTCAGTGAGTGAGACACAGAGTCAGTGAGTGAGTCAGTGAGTGAGACACAGAGTCAGTGGGTGAGTCAGTGAGTGAGTCAGTGAGACTCCCACAGGCCCTGCACCAGCATCTGGGACAGCTTCATGAACGTCTCCACCGTCTGCAGGTGCACCGCGTCTGGCACTGAGACACACAGTGAGACACGGGGACAGTGGGTGAGTCAGTGGGTGGGTGAGTCAGTGAGTGGGTGAGTCAGTGAGTGAGTCAGTGGGTGAGTCAGTGAGTGAGGCAGTGAGTGAGTCAGTGAGTGAGACACAGAGTCAGTGAGTGAGTCAGTGAGTGAGACACAGAGTCAGTGGGTGAGTCAGTGAGTGAGTCAGTGAGTGAGTCAGTGAGTGAGACACAGAGACAGTGGGTGAGTCAGTGAGTGATTCAGTGAGTGAGTCAGTGAGTGAGACACAGAGACAGTGGGTGAGTCAGTGAGTGAGTCAGTGAGTGAGTCAGTGAGTGAGTCAGTGAGTGAGACACAGAGTCAGTGAGTGAGTCAGTGAGTGAGACACAGAGTCAGTGGGTGAGTCAGTGAGTGAGTCAGTGAGTGAGTCAGTGAGTGAGACACAGAGACAGTGGGTGAGTCAGTGAGTGATTCAGTGAGTGAGTCAGTGAGTGAGACACAGAGACAGTGGGTGAGTCAGTGAGTGAGTCAGTGAGTGAGTCAGTGAGTGAGACACAGAGTCAGTGAGTGAGTCAGTGAGTGAGTGAGTGAGTGACTGAGTGAGTGAGTGACTAACTGAGTGTGTGAGTGACTAACTGAGTGACTAACTGAGTGACTAACTGAGTGACTGAGTGAGTGACTAACTGAGTGACTGAGTGAGTGACTAACTGAGTGACTAACTGGATGACTAACTAACTGGGTGACTAACTGGGTGACTAACTGTGTGACTAACTGGGTGACTAACTAACTGAGTGACTAACTGAGTGAGTGACTAACTGAGTGACTAACTGAGTGACTAACTGAGTGACTAACTAACTGAGTGACTAACTAACTGAGTGACTAACTGAGTGACTAACTGAGTGACTAACTGAGTGACTAACTAACTGAGTGACTAACTGAGTGACTAACTGAGCGACTAACTGAGTGACTAACTGGGTGACTAACTGGGTGAGTGAGTGACTAACTGAGTGACTAACTGAGTGACTAACTGAGTGACTAACTGAGTGACTAACTAACTGAGTGACTAACTGAGTAAGTGACTAACTAACTGAGTGACTAACTGAGTGACTGAGTGACTAACTAACTGAGTGACTAACTGGGTGACTAACTGGGTGACTAACTGGGTGACTAATTGGGTGACTAACTGGGTGACTAACTGGGTGACTTACTGCCCCGGTATCTGCCGGCCTGGATGAGTTGCCAGCTGATGCGGATCATCAGTCAGTCAGTGAGTGAGTCAGTGAGTGAGTGAGTGACTAACTGGGTGACTAACTGGGTGACTAACTAACTGAGTGACTAACTGAGTGACTAACTGAGTGACTAACTGAGTGAGTGACTAACTGGGTGACTAACTAACTGAGTGACTAACTGAGTGACTAACTGGGTGACTAACTGGGTGACTAACTGGGTGACTAACTGGGTGACTTACTGCCCCGGTATCTGCCGGCCTGGATGAGTTGCCAGCTGATGCTGATCATCAGTCAGTCAGTGAGTGAGTGAGTGACTAACTGAGTGACTAACTGGGTGACTAACTAGGTGACTAACTGGGTGACTAACTGGGTGACTAACTGGGTGACTAACTGGGTGACTTACTGCCCCGGTATCTGCCGGCCTGGATGAGTTGCCAGCTGATGCTGATCATCAGTCAGTCAGTGAGTGAGTCAGTGAGTGAGTGAGTGAGTAACTGGGTGACTAACTGGGTGACTAACTGGGTGACTAACTGGGTGACTAACTGGGTGACTAACTGGGTGACTTACTGCCCCGGTATCTGCCGGCCTGGATGAGTTGCCAGCTGATGCTGATCATCATTCAGTCAGTGAGTGAGTCAGTGAGTGAGTGAGTGACTAACTGGGTGACTAACTGGGTGACTAACTGGGTGACTAACTGGGTGACTTACTGCCCCGGTATCTGCCGGCCTGGATGAGTTGCCAGCTGATGCTGATCATCAGTCAGTCAGTGAGTGAGTCAGTGAGTGAGTGACTAACTGGGTGACTAACTGGGTGACTAACTAACTGGGTGACTAACTGGGTGACTAACTGGGTGACTAACTGGGTGACTAACTGGGTGACTAACTGGGTGACTAACTGGGTGACTTACTGCCCCGGTATCTGCCGGCCTGGATGAGTTGCCAGCTGATGCTGATCATCAGTCAGTCAGTGAGTGAGTCAGTGAGTGAGTGAGTGACTAACTGAGTGACTAACTGAGTGAGTGAGTGGCTAACTGGGTGACTAACTGGGTGACTAACTAACTGAGTGACTAACTGAGAGACTAACTGAGTGACTAACTGAGTGACTAACTGAGTGACTAACTGGGTGACATACTGAGTGACTAACTGGGTGACTAACTGGGTGACTAACTGGGTGACTAACTGGGTGACTAACTGGGTGACTTACTGCCCCGGTATCTGCCGGCCTGGATGAGTTGCCAGCTGATGCTGATCATCAGTCAGTCAGTGAGTGAGTCAGTGAGTGAGTGACTAACTGGGTGACTAACTGGGTGACTAACTGGGTGACTAACTGGGTGACTTACTGCCCCGGTATCTGCCGGCCTGGATGAGTTGCCAGCTGATGCTGATCATCAGTCAGTCAGTGAGTGAGTCAGTGAGTGAGTCAGTGAGTGAGTCAGTGAGTGAGTGAGTGACTAACTGAGTGAGTGGCTAACTGGGTGACTAACTGGGTGACTAACTAACTGAGTGACTAACTGAGAGACTAACTGAGTGACTAACTGAGTGACTAACTGAGTGACTAACTGAGTGAGTGACTAACTGAGTGACTAACTAACTGGGTGACTAACTGGGTGACTAACTGGGTGACTAACTGGGTGACTTACTGGGTGACTAACTGAGTGACTAACTGGGTGACTAACTGAGTGACTGAGTGAGTGAGTGACTAACTGAGTGACTAACTGAGTGACTAACTGAGTGAGTAACTGAGTGACTAACTGGGAGACTAACTGAGTGACTAACTGGGTGACTAACTGGGTGACTAACTGGGTGACTAACTGGGTGACTAACTGGGTGACTAACTGGGTGACTAACTGGGTGACTAACTAACTGAGTGACTAACTGAGTGACTAACTGAGTGACTAACTGAGTGAGTAACTGAGTGACTAACTGGGTGACTAACTGGGTGACTAACTGGGTGACTAACTGGGTGACTAACTGGGTGACTAACTGGGTGACTAACTGGGTGACTAACTGGGTGACTAACTGGGTGACTTACTGAGTGACTAACTGGGTGACTAACTGGGTGACTTACTGCCCCGGTATCTGCCGGCCTGGATGAGTTGCCAGCTGATGCTGATCATCATTCAGTCAGTGAGTGAGTCAGTGAGTGAGTGAGTGACTAACTGGGTGACTAACTGGGTGACTAACTGGGTGACTAACTGGGTGACTAACTGGGTGACTAACTGGGTGACTTACTGAGTGACTAACTGGGTGACTAACTGGGTGACTAACTGGGTGACTAACTGAGTGAGTAACTGAGTGACTAACTGGGTGACTAACTGGGTGACTAACTGGGTGACTTACTGCCCCGGTATCTGCCGGCCTGGATGAGTTGCCAGCTGATGCTGATCATCAGTCAGTCAGTGAGTGAGTCAGTGAGTGAGTGACTAACTGAGTGACTAACTGGGTGACTAACTGGGTGACTAACTGGGTGACTAACTGGGTGACTTACTGCCCCGGTATCTGCCGGCCTGGATGAGTTGCCAGCTGATGCTGATCATCAGTCAGTCAGTGAGTGAGTCAGTGAGTGAGTGAGTGACTAACTGGGTGACTAACTGAGTGACTAACTGGGTGACTTACTGCCCCGGTATCTGCCGGCCTGGATGAGTTGCCAGCTGATGCTGATCATCAGTCAGTCAGTGAGTGAGTCAGTGAGTGAGTGACTAACTGGGTGACTAACTGGGTGACTAACTGGGTGACTTACTGCCCCGGTATCTGCCGGCCTGGATGAGTTGCCAGCTGATGCTGATCATCAGTCAGTCAGTGAGTGAGTCAGTGAGTGAGTGACTAACTGGGTGACTAACTGGGTGACTAACTGGGTGACTTACTGCCCCGGTATCTGCCGGCCTGGATGAGTTGCCAGCTGATGCTGATCATCTCCTGCAGCAAAGCCGGGCAGCGGCACAACACGAACTGGCGATCTGCACATCAACAACATCAACAACATCAACAACAACATCATCAACAACAACAACAACATCAACAACATCAACAACATCAACAACAACATCCCCGTGTCTCTCTCCCCGTGTCTCTCTCTCTTCTCCGTGTTTCTCTCCCCGTGTCTCTCTCCCCGTGTCTCTCTCACCGTGTCTCTCTCCCCGTGTCTCTCTCCCCGTGTCTCTCTCCCCGTGTCTCTCTCCCCGTGTGTCTCTCCCCGTGTGTCTCTCCCCGTGTATCTCTCCCCGTGTCTCTCTCCCCGTGTCTCTCTCCCCGTGTATCTCTCCCCGTGTATCTCTCCCCGTGTCTCTCTCCCCGTGTCTCTCTCCCCGTGTGTCTCTCCCCGTGTGTCTCTCCCCGTGTCTCTCTCCCCGTGTATCTCTCCCCGTGTTTCTCTCCCCGTGTCTCTCTCCCCGTGTCTCTCTCCCCGTGTATCTCTCCCCGTGTTTCTCTCCCCGTGTCTCTCTCCCCGTGTCTCTCTCCCCGTGTCTCTCTCCCCGTGTCTCTCTCCCCGTGTCTCTCTCCCCGTGTATCTCTCCCCGTGTCTCTCTCCCCGTGTCTCTCTCCCCGTGTGTCTCTCCCCGTGTGTCTCTCCCCGTGTCTCTCTCCCCGTGTCTCTCTCCCCGTGTATCTCTCCCCGTGTTTCTCTCCCCGTGTCTCTCTCCCCGTGTCTCTCTCCCCGTGTATCTCTCCCCGTGTTTCTCTCCCCGTGTCTCTCTCCCCGTGTCTCTCTCCCCGTGTCTCTCTCCCCGTGTCTCTCTCCCCGTGTCTCTCTCCCCGTGTATCTCTCCCCGTGTCTCTCTCCCCGTGTCTCTCTCCCCGTGTCTCTCTCCCCGTGTCTCTCTCCCCGTGTATCTCTCCCCGTGTCTCTCTCCCCGTGTCTCTCTCCCCGTGTCTCTCTCTCCCCGTGTCTCTCTCCCCGTGTCTCTCTCCCCGTGTCTCTCTCCCCGTGTGTCTCTCCCCGTGTCTCTCTCCCCGTGTCTCTCTCCCCGTGTCTCTCCCCGTGTCTCTCTCCCCGTGTCTCTCTCCCCGTGTCTCTCTCCCCGTGTCTCTCTCCCCATGTCTCTCTCCCCGTGTCTCTCTCCCCGTGTCTCTCTCCCCGTGTCTCTCTCCCCGTGTGTCTCTCCCCGTGTGTCTCTCCCCGTGTGTCTCTCCCCGTGTCTCTCTCCCCGTGTCTCTCTCCCCGTGTCTCTCTCCCCGTGTCTCTCTCCCCGTGTGTCTCTCCCCGTGTCTCTCTCTCCCCCCGTGTCTCTCCCCCCGTGTCTCTCTCCCCGTGTCTCTCTCTCTCCCCGTGTCTCTCCCCCCGTGTCTCTCTCCCCGTGTCTCTCTCCCCGTGTCTCTAACTCTCTCCCCGTGTCTCTCTCCTCCCGTGTCTCTCTCCCCGTGTCTCTCTCCCCGTGTCTCTCTCTCCGTGTCTCTCTCCCCGTGTCTCTCTCTCCCCGTGTCTCTCTCTCTCCCCGTGTCTCTCTCTCCCCGTGTCTCTCTCCCCGTCTCTCTCTCTCCCCGTGTCTCTCTCTCCCCGTGTCTCTCTCCCCGTGTCTCTCCCCGTGTATCTCTCCCCGTGTCTCTCTCCCCGTGTCTCTCTCTCCGTCTCTCTCTCCCCGTGTCTCTCCCCCCGTGTCTCTCTCCCCGTGTCTCTCTCTCCCCGTGTCTCTCTCCCCGTGTCTCTCTCTCCCCGTGTCTCTCTCCCCGTGTCTCTCTCTCTCCCCGTGTCTCTCTCTCTCTCCCCATGTCTCTCTCTCCCCGTGTCTCTCTCTCTCTCCCCGTGTCTCTCTCCCCGTGTCTCTCTCCCCGTGTCTCTCTCCCCCCGTGTCTCTCTCTCTCCCCGTGTCTCTCCCCCCGTCTCTCCCCCCGTGTCTCTCCGCCCGTGTCTCTCTCCCCGTGTCTCACCCCCCGTGTCTCTCTCCTCGTGTCTCTCTCTCCCCGTGTCTCTCTCCCCGTGTCTCTCTCTCTCTCCCCATGTCTCTCTCTCCCCGTGTCTCTCTCTCTCTCCCCGTGTCTCTCTCCCCGTGTCTCTCTCCCCCCGTGTCTCTCTCTCTCCCCGTGTCTCTCCCCCCGTGTCTCTCCCCCCGTGTCTCTCTCCCCCCGTGTCTCTCTCTCTCCCCGTGTCTCTCTCCCCGTGTCTCTCCCCCCGTGTCTCTCTCCCCGTGTCTCTCTCCCCGTGGCTCTCTCTCTCCCCGTGTCTCTCTCCCCGTGTCTCTCTCTCTCCCCGTGTCTCTCTCCCCGTGTCTCTCACCCCGTGTCTCTCTCTCCCCGTGTCTCTCTCCCCGTGTCTCTCTCTCTCCCCGTGTCTCTCTCCCCGTGTCTCTCTCTCTCCCCGTGTCTCTCTCTCTCCCCGTGTCTCTCTCTCTCCCCGTGTCTCTCTCTCTCCCCGTGTCTCTCTCCCCGTGTCTCTCTCCCCGTGTCTCTCCCCCCGTGTCTCTCCCCCCGTGTCTCTCCCCCCGTGTCTCTCTCCCCGTGTCTCTCTCCCCGTGTCTCTCCCCCCGTGTCTCTCCCCGTGTCTCTCTCCCCGTGTCTCTCTCCCCATGTCTCTCACCCCGTGTCTCTCTCTCCCCGTGTCTCTCTCCCCGTGTCTCTCTCTCTCCCCGTGTCTCTCTCCCCGTGTCTCTCTCTCTCCCCGTGTCTCTCTCTCTCCCCGTGTCTCTCTCCCCGTGTCTCTCTCCCCGTGTCTCTCTCCCCGTGTCTCTCTCCCCGTGTCTCTCCCCCCGTGTCTCTCCCCCCGTGTCTCTCTCCCCGTGTCTCTCTCCCCGTGTCTCTCCCCCCGTGTCTCTCCCCGTGTCTCTCTCCCCGTGTCTCTCTCCCCGTGTCTCTCTCTCTCCCCGTGTCTCTCTCTCTCCCCGTGTCTCTCTCCCCGTGTCTCTCTCCCTCCCCGTGTCTCTCTCTCTCCCCGTGTCTCTCTCCCCGTGTCTCCCCGTGTCTCTCTCTCCCCGTGTATCTGTCTCTCCGTGTCTCTCCCCCCGTGTCTCTCTCCCCGTGTCTCTCTCCCCGTGTCTCTCTCCCCGTGTCTCTCCCCCCGTGTCTCTCTCTCTCCCCGTGTCTCTCTCCCCGTGTCTCTCTCCCCGTGTCTCTCCCCCCGTGTCTCTCTCCCCGTGTCTCTCCTCCCGTGTCTCTCCCCCCGTGTCTCTCCCCCCGTGTCTCTCTCCCCGTGTCTCTCTCCCCCCGTGTCTCTCTCTCTCCCCGTGTCTCTCTCCCTGTGTCTCTCTCCCCGTGTCTCTCTCTCTCCCCGTGTCTCTCCCCCCATGTCTCTCTCCCCGTGTCTCTCCCCCCGTGTCTCTCTCCCCCCGTGTCTCTCTCCCCGTGTCTCTCCCCCCGTGTCTCTCTCCCCGTGTCTCTCTCCCCGTGTCTCTCTCCCCGTGTCTCTCTCCCCGTGTCTCTCTCCCCGTGTCTCTCTCCCACCGTGTCTCTCTCTCTCCCCGTGTCTCTCTCCCCGTGTCTCTCTCTCTCCCCGTGTCTCTCTCCCCGTGTCTCTCTCCCCGTGTCTCTCTCCCCCCGTGTCTCTCTCTCTCCCCGTGTCTCTCCCCCCGTCTCTCCCCCCGTGTCTCTCCCCCCGTGTCTCTCTCCCCGTGTCTCACCCCCCATGTCTCTCTCCTCGTGTCTCTCTCTCTCCCCGTGTCTCTCTCTCCCCGTGTCTCTCTCCCCGTGTCTCTCTCTCTCTCCCCATGTCTCTCTCTCCCCGTGTCTCTCTCTCTCTCCCCGTGTCTCTCTCCCCGTGTCTCTCTCCCCCCGTGTCTCTCTCTCTCCCCGTGTCTCTCCCCCCGTGTCTCTCCCCCCGTGTCTCTCTCCCCCCGTGTCTCTCTCTCTCCCCGTGTCTCTCTCCCCGTGTCTCTCCCCCCGTGTCTCTCTCCCCGTGTCTCTCTCTCTCCCCGTGTCTCTCTCCCCGTGTCTCTCTCTCTCCCCGTGTCTCTCTCCCCATGTCTCTCACCCCGTGTCTCTCTCTCCCCGTGTCTCTCTCCCCGTGTCTCTCTCTCTCCCCGTGTCTCTCTCCCCGTGTCTCTCTCTCTCCCCGTGTCTCTCTCTCTCCCCGTGTCTCTCTCCCCGTGTCTCTCTCCCCGTGTCTCTCTCCCCGTGTCTCTCCCCCCGTGTCTCTCCCCCCGTGTCTCTCTCCCCGTGTCTCTCTCCCCGTGTCTCTCCCCCCGTGTCTCTCCCCGTGTCTCTCTCCCCGTGTCTCTCTCCCCATGTCTCTCACCCCGTGTCTCTCTCTCCCCGTGTCTCTCTCCCCGTGTCTCTCTCTCTCCCCGTGTCTCTCTCCCCGTGTCTCTCTCTCTCCCCGTGTCTCTCTCCCCGTGTCTCTCTCCCCGTGTCTCTCTCCCCGTGTCTCTCTCCCCGTGTCTCTCTCCCCGTGTCTCTCCCCCCGTGTCTCTCCCCCCGTGTCTCTCTCCCCGTGTCTCTCTCCCCGTGTCTCTCCCCCCGTGTCTCTCCCCGTGTCTCTCTCCCCGTGTCTCTCTCCCCGTGTCTCTCTCCCCGTGTCTCTCTCTCTCCCCGTGTCTCTCTCCCCGTGTCTCTCTCCCTCCCCGTGTCTCTCTCTCTCCCCGTGTCTCTCTCCCCGTGTCTCCCCGTGTCTCTCTCTCCCCGTGTATCTGTCTCTCCGTGTCTCTCCCCCCGTGTCTCTCTCCCCGTGTCTCTCTCCCCGTGTCTCTCTCCCCGTGTCTCTCTCCCCGTGTCTCTCCCCCCGTGTCTCTCTCTCTCCCCGTGTCTCTCTCCCCGTGTCTCTCTCCCCGTGTCTCTCCCCCCGTGTCTCTCTCCCCGTGTCTCTCCCCCCGTGTCTCTCCCCCCGTGTCTCTCCCCCCGTGTCTCTCTCCCCCCGTGTCTCTCCCCCCGTGTCTCTCCCCCCGTGTCTCTCCCCCCGTGTCTCTCTCCCCGTGTCTCTCTCCCCGTGTCTCTCCCCCCGTGTCTCTCTCCCCCCGTGTCTCTCTCCCCGTGTCTCTCCCCCCGTGTCTCTCTCCCCGTGTCTCTCTCCCCGTGTCTCTCTCCTCGTGTCTCTCTCTCTCCCCGTGTCTCTCTCCCCCCGTGTCTCTCTCCCCCCGTGTCTCTCCCCCCGTGTCTCTCTCCCCGTGTCTCTCCCCCCGTGTCTCTCTCCCCCCGTGTCTCTCTCCCCGTGTCTCTCCCCCCGTGTCTCTCTCCCCGTGTCTCTCTCTCTCCCCGTGTCTCTCTCCCCGTGTCTCTCTCCCCCCGTGTCTCTCTCTCTCCCCGTGTCTCTCTCCCCGTGTCTCTCTCTCTCTCCCCGTGTCTCCCCCCCCGTGTCTCTCTCTCCCCGTGTCTCTCTCTCTCCCCATGTCTCTCTCTCCCCGTGTCTCTCTCTCTCTCCCCGTGTCTCTCTCCCCCCGTGTCTCTCTCTCTCCCCATGTCTCTCTCTCCCCGTGTCTCTCTCTCTCTCCCCGTGTCTCTCTCCCCGTGTCTCTCTCCCCGTGTCTCTCTCCCCCCGTGTCTCTCTCTCTCCCCGTGTCTCTCCCCCCGTCTCTCCCCCCGTGTCTCTCCGCCCGTGTCTCTCTCCCCGTGTCTCACCCCCCGTGTCTCTCTCCTCGTGTCTCTCTCTCCCCGTGTCTCTCTCCCCGTGTCTCTCTCTCTCTCCCCATGTCTCTCTCTCCCCGTGTCTCTCTCTCTCTCCCCGTGTCTCTCTCCCCGTGTCTCTCTCCCCCCGTGTCTCTCTCTCTCCCCGTGTCTCTCCCCCCGTGTCTCTCCCCCCGTGTCTCTCTCCCCCCGTGTCTCTCTCTCTCCCCGTGTCTCTCTCCCCGTGTCTCTCCCCCCGTGTCTCTCTCCCCGTGTCTCTCTCCCCGTGGCTCTCTCTCCCCGTGTCTCTCTCCCCGTGTCTCTCTCTCTCCCCGTGTCTCTCTCCCCGTGTCTCTCACCCCGTGTCTCTCTCTCCCCGTGTCTCTCTCCCCGTGTCTCTCTCTCCCCGTGTCTCTCTCTCTCCCCGTGTCTCTCTCCCCGTGTCTCTCTCTCTCCCCGTGTCTCTCTCTCTCCCCGTGTCTCTCTCTCTCCCCGTGTCTCTCTCCCCGTGTCTCTCCCCCCGTGTCTCTCCCCCCGTGTCTCTCCCCCCGTGTCTCTCTCCCCGTGTCTCTCTCCCCGTGTCTCTCCCCCCGTGTCTCTCCCCGTGTCTCTCTCCCCGTGTCTCTCTCCCCATGTCTCTCACCCCGTGTCTCTCTCTCCCCGTGTCTCTCTCCCCGTGTCTCTCTCTCTCCCCGTGTCTCTCTCCCCGTGTCTCTCTCTCTCCCCGTGTCTCTCTCTCTCCCCGTGTCTCTCTCCCCGTGTCTCTCTCCCCGTGTCTCTCTCCCCGTGTCTCTCTCCCCGTGTCTCTCTCCCCGTGTCTCTCCCCCCGTGTCTCTCCCCCCGTGTCTCTCTCCCCGTGTCTCTCTCCCCGTGTCTCTCCCCCCGTGTCTCTCCCCGTGTCTCTCTCCCCGTGTCTCTCTCCCCGTGTCTCTCTCCCCGTGTCTCTCTCTCTCCCCGTGTCTCTCTCCCCGTGTCTCTCTCCCTCCCCGTGTCTCTCTCTCTCCCCGTGTCTCTCTCCCCGTGTCTCCCCGTGTCTCTCTCTCCCCGTGTATCTGTCTCTCCGTGTCTCTCCCCCCGTGTCTCTCTCCCCGTGTCTCTCTCCCCGTGTCTCTCTCCCCGTGTCTCTCCCCCCGTGTCTCTCTCTCTCCCCGTGTCTCTCTCCCCGTGTCTCTCTCCCCGTGTCTCTCCCCCCGTGTCTCTCTCCCCGTGTCTCTCCTCCCGTGTCTCTCCCCCCGTGTCTATCCCCCCGTGTCTCTCGCCCCGTGTCTCTCTCCCCCCGTGTCTCTCTCTCTCCCCGTGTCTCTCTCCCTGTGTCTCTCTCCCCGTGTCTCTCTCTCTCCCCGTGTCTCTCCCCCCATGTCTCTCTCCCCGTGTCTCTCCCCCCGTGTCTCTCTCCCCCCGTGTCTCTCTCCCCGTGTCTCTCCCCCCGTGTCTCTCTCCCCGTGTCTCTCTCCCCGTGTCTCTCTCCCCGTGTCTCTCTCCCCGTGTCTCTCTCCCCGTGTCTCTCTCCCACCGTGTCTCTCTCTCTCCCCGTGTCTCTCTCCCCGTGTCTCTCTCTCTCCCCGTGTCTCTCTCCCCGTGTCTCTCTCCCCGTGTCTCTCTCCCCCCGTGTCTCTCTCTCTCCCCGTGTCTCTCCCCCCGTCTCTCCCCCCGTGTCTCTCCCCCCGTGTCTCTCTCCCCGTGTCTCACCCCCCATGTCTCTCTCCTCGTGTCTCTCTCTCTCCCCGTGTCTCTCTCTCCCCGTGTCTCTCTCCCCGTGTCTCTCTCTCTCTCCCCATGTCTCTCTCTCCCCATGTCTCTCTCTCCCCGTGTCTCTCTCTCTCTCCCCGTGTCTCTCTCCCCGTGTCTCTCTCCCCCCGTGTCTCTCTCTCTCCCCGTGTCTCTCCCCCCGTGTCTCTCCCCCCGTGTCTCTCTCCCCCCGTGTCTCTCTCTCTCCCCGTGTCTCTCTCCCCGTGTCTCTCCCCCCGTGTCTCTCTCCCCGTGTCTCTCTCCCCGTGTCTCTCTCTCTCCCCGTGTCTCTCTCCCCGTGTCTCTCTCTCTCCCCGTGTCTCTCTCCCCATGTCTCTCACCCCGTGTCTCTCTCTCCCCGTGTCTCTCTCCCCGTGTCTCTCTCTCTCCCCGTGTCTCTCTCCCCGTGTCTCTCTCTCTCCCCGTGTCTCTCTCTCTCCCCGTGTCTCTCTCCCCGTGTCTCTCTCCCCGTGTCTCTCTCCCCGTGTCTCTCCCCCCGTGTCTCTCCCCCCGTGTCTCTCTCCCCGTGTCTCTCTCCCCGTGTCTCTCCCCCCGTGTCTCTCCCCGTGTCTCTCTCCCCGTGTCTCTCTCCCCATGTCTCTCACCCCGTGTCTCTCTCTCCCCGTGTCTCTCTCCCCGTGTCTCTCTCTCTCCCCGTGTCTCTCTCCCCGTGTCTCTCTCTCTCCCCGTGTCTCTCTCTCTCCCCGTGTCTCTCTCCCCGTGTCTCTCTCCCCGTGTCTCTCTCCCCGTGTCTCTCTCCCCGTGTCTCTCCCCCCGTGTCTCTCCCCCCGTGTCTCTCTCCCCGTGTCTCTCTCCCCGTGTCTCTCCCCCCGTGTCTCTCCCCGTGTCTCTCTCCCCGTGTCTCTCTCCCCGTGTCTCTCTCTCTCCCCGTGTCTCTCTCCCCGTGTCTCTCTCCCTCCCCGTGTCTCTCTCTCTCCCCGTGTCTCTCTCC
>NC_136329.1:5392625-5398830 GCF_964198595.1 Lampetra fluviatilis
ATAGTGTAGTGTATAGTGTAGTGTATAGTGTAGTGTATAGTGTAGTGTGTAGTGTAGTGTATAGTGTAGTGTATAGTGTAGTGTATAGTGTAGTGTATAGTGTATAGTGTAGTGTGTAGTGTAGTGTATAGTGTAGTGTGTAGTGTGTAGTGTAGTGTATAGTGTAGTGTATAGTGTAGTGTGTAGTGTAGTGTATAGTGTAGTGTGTAGTGTATAGTGTAGTGTATAGTGTAGTGTATAGTGTAGTGTAGTGTGTAGTGTATAGTGTAGTGTATAGTGTAGTGTGTAGTGTAGTGTGTAGTGTATAGTGTAGTGTATAGTGTAGTGTGTAGTGTAGTGTGTAGTGTATAGTGTAGTGTATAGTGTAGTGTATAGTGTAGTGTAGTGTGTAGTGTATAGTGTAGTGTATAGTGTAGTGTATAGTGTAGTGTAGTGTATAGTGTATAGTGTAGTGTATAGTATAGTGTATAGTGTAGTGTATAGTGTAGTGTATAGTGTAGTGTATAGTGTAGTGTAGTGTGTAGTGTATAGTGTAGTGTATAGTGTAGTGTATAGTGTAGTGTAGTGTATAGTGTAGTGTAGTGTGTAGTGTATAGTGTAGTGTATAGTGTAGTGTAGAGTGTAGAGTGTAGTGTATAGTGTATAGTGTAGTGTAGAGTGTAGTGTATAGTGTAGTGTATAGTGTAGTGTATAGTGTATAGTGTAGTGTATAGTGTAGTGTATAGTGTAGTGTATAGTGTAGTGTGTAGTGTAGTGTGTAGTGTAGTGTGTAGTGTAGTGTATAGTGTAGTGTATAGTGTAGTGTATAGTGTAGTGTATAGTGTAGTGTATAGTGTAGTGTATAGTGTAGTGTATAGTGTAGTGTATAGTGTAGTGTATAGTGTAGGGTATAGTGTAGTGTATAGTGTAGTGTGTAGTGTAGTGTGTAGTGTAGTGTATAGTGTAGTGTATAGTGTAGTGTATAGTGTAGTGTATAGTGTAGTGTATAGTGTAGTGTGTAGTGTAGTGTATAGTGTAGTGTGTAGTGTAGTGTATAGTGTAGTGTGTAGTGTAGTGTATAGTGTAGTGTATAGTGTATAGTGTAGTGTATAGTGTATAGTGTAGTGTATAGTGTAGTGTATAGTGTAGTGTATAGTGTAGTGTGTAGTGTAGTGTATAGTGTAGTGTATAGTGTAGTGTATAGTGTAGTGTATAGTGTAGTGTATAGTGTGTAGTGTAGTGTATAGTGTATAGTGTAGTGTAGTGTATAGTGTAGTGTATAGTGTAGTGTATAGTGTAGTGTATAGTGTATAGTATAGTGTATAGTGTATAGTATAGTGTAGTGTATAGTATAGTGTATAGTATAGTGTATAGTGTAGTGTATAGTGTAGTGTATAGTGTAGTGTATAGTGTAGTGTATAGTGTATAGTGTAGTGTAGTGTATAGTTAGTGTATAGTGTAGTGTATAGTGTAGTGTATAGTGTAGTGTATAGTGTATAGTGTAGTGTATAGTGTAGTGTATAGTGTAGTGTATAGTGTATAGTGTAGTGTATAGTGTATAGTGTAGTGTATAGTGTAGTGTATAGTGTAGTGTATAGTGTAGTGTGTAGTGTAGTGTATAGTGTAGTGTATAGTGTAGTGTATAGTGTAGTGTATAGTGTAGTGTGTAGTGTAGTGTATAGTGTAGTGTGTAGTGTGTAGTGTAGTGTATAGTGTAGTGTATAGTGTAGTGTGTAGTGTAGTGTATAGTGTAGTGTGTAGTGTATAGTGTAGTGTATAGTGTATAGTGTAGTGTATAGTGTATAGTGTAGTGTATAGTGTAGTGTATAGTGTAGTGTGTAGTGTAGTGTATAGTGTAGTGTATAGTGTAGTGTATAGTGTAGTGTGTAGTGTGTAGTGTATAGTGTAGTGTGTAGTGTAGTGTATAGTGTAGTGTGTAGTGTAGTGTATAGTGTAGTGTATAGTGTATAGTGTAGTGTATAGTGTATAGTGTAGTGTATAGTGTAGTGTATAGTGTAGTGTGTAGTGTAGTGTATAGTGTAGTGTGTAGTGTAGTGTATAGTGTAGTGTATAGTGTAGTGTATAGTGTAGTGTATAGTGTAGTGTATAGTGTAGTGTGTAGTGTGTAGTGTATAGTGTAGTGTATAGTGTAGTGTATAGTGTAGTGTATAGTGTAGTGTATAGTGTAGTAGTGTATAGTGTAGTAGTGTATAGTGTAGTGTATAGTGTAGTGTATAGTGTAGTGTATAGTGTAGTGTATAGTGTAGTGTAGTGTAGTGTATAGTGTATAGTGTAGTGTAGTGTATAGTGTAGTGTATAGTGTAGTGTATAGTGTAGTGTATAGTGTAGTGTATAGTGTATAGTGTAGTGTATAGTGTAGTAGTGTATAGTGTAGTAGTGTATAGTGTAGTGTATAGTGTAGTGTATAGTGTAGTGTATAGTGTAGTGTATAGTGTATAGTGTAGTGTAGTGTATAGTGTAGTGTATAGTATAGTGTAGTGTATAGTGTAGTGTATAGTGTAGTGTATAGTGTAGTGTATAGTGTATAGTGTAGTGTATAGTGTAGTAGTGTAGTGTATAGTGTAGTGTATAGTGTAGTGTATAGTGTAGTGTGTAGTGTATAGTGTAGTGTATAGTGTAGTAGTGTAGTGTATAGTGTAGTGTATAGTGTAGTGTATAGTGTAGTGTGTAGTGTATAGTGTAGTGTATAGTGTAGTGTATAGTGTAGTGTGTAGTGTAGTGTGTAGTGTAGTGTGTAGTGTATAGTGTAGTGTATAGTGTAGTGTATAGTGTAGTGTGTAGTGTAGTGTGTAGTGTATAGTGTAGTGTATAGTGTAGTGTAGTGTATAGTGTAGTGTATAGTGTAGTGTAGTGTATAGTGTAGTGTATAGTGTAGTGTAGTGTATAGTGTAGTGTATAGTGTAGTGTGTAGTGTAGTGTATAGTGTAGTGTGTAGTGTATAGTGTAGTGTATAGTGTAGTGTATAGTGTAGTGTGTAGTGTAGTGTATAGTGTAGTGTGTAGTGTATAGTGTAGTGTATAGTGTAGTGTATAGTGTAGTGTGTAGTGTAGTGTATAGTGTATAGTGTAGTGTATAGTGTATAGTGTAGTGTATAGTGTAGTGTATAGTGTAGTGTATAGTGTAGTGTAGTGTATAGTGTAGTGTATAGTGTAGTGTAGTGTAGTGTAGTGTATAGTGTAGTGTATAGTGTATAGTGTAGTGTAGTGTATAGTGTAGTGTATAGTGTATAGTGTAGTGTAGTGTATAGTGTAGTGTATAGTGTAGTGTATAGTGTAGTGTATAGTGTAGTGTATAGTGTAGTGTAGTGTATAGTGTAGTGTATAGTGTAGTGTAGTGTATAGTGTAGTGTATAGTGTAGTGTATAGTGTAGTGTATAGTGTAGTGTATAGTGTAGTGTGTAGTGTATAGTGTAGTGTATAGTGTAGTGTATAGTGTAGTGTATAGTGTAGTGTGTAGTGTAGTGTAGTGTGTAGTGTAGTGTGTAGTGTATAGTGTAGTGTATAGTGTAGTGTGTAGTGTGTAGTGTATGTGTAGTGTATAGTGTATAGTGTAGTGTATAGTGTATAGTGTAGTGTGTAGTGTAGTGTATAGTGTAGTGTGTAGTGTAGTGTATAGTGTAGTGTATAGTGTAGTGTATAGTGTAGTGTGTAGTGTGTAGTGTATAGTGTAGTGTGTAGTGTAGTGTATAGTGTAGTGTGTAGTGTAGTGTATAGTGTAGTGTAGTGTATAGTGTAGTGTATAGTGTATAGTGTAGTGTATAGTGTAGTGTAGTGTAGTGTAGTGTATAGTGTAGTGTATAGTGTAGTGTAGTGTGTAGTGTATAGTGTAGTGTAGTGTAGTGTATAGTGTAGTGTATAGTGTAGTGTATAGTGTAGTAGTGTATAGTGTAGTAGTGTATAGTGTAGTGTATAGTGTAGTGTATAGTGTAGTGTATAGTGTAGTGTATAGTGTAGTGTATAGTGTAGTGTAGTGTGTAGTGTAGTGTATAGTGTATAGTGTAGTGTATAGTGTAGTGTATAGTGTAGTGTATAGTGTAGTGTATAGTGTAGTGTATAGTGTATAGTGTAGTGTATAGTGTAGTAGTGTATAGTGTAGTAGTGTATAGTGTAGTGTATAGTGTAGTGTATAGTGTAGTGTGTAGTGTAGTGTATAGTGTATAGTGTAGTGTAGTGTATAGTGTAGTGTATAGTGTAGTGTATAGTGTAGTGTAGTGTATAGTGTAGTGTATAGTGTAGTGTATAGTGTAGTGTATAGTGTAGTGTATAGTGTATAGTGTAGTGTATAGTGTAGTAGTGTAGTGTATAGTGTAGTGTATAGTGTAGTGTATAGTGTAGTGTATAGTGTATAGTGTAGTGTGTAGTGTATAGTGTAGTGTATAGTGTAGTAGTGTAGTGTATAGTGTAGTGTATAGTGTAGTGTATAGTGTAGTGTGTAGTGTATAGTGTAGTGTATAGTGTAGTGTATAGTGTAGTGTGTAGTGTAGTGTGTAGTGTAGTGTGTAGTGTATAGTGTAGTGTATAGTGTAGTGTATAGTGTAGTGTGTAGTGTAGTGTGTAGTGTATAGTGTAGTGTATAGTGTAGTGTAGTGTATAGTGTAGTGTATAGTGTAGTGTAGTGTATAGTGTAGTGTATAGTGTAGTGTAGTGTATAGTGTAGTGTATAGTGTAGTGTGTAGTGTAGTGTATAGTGTAGTGTGTAGTGTATAGTGTAGTGTATAGTGTAGTGTATAGTGTAGTGTGTAGTGTAGTGTATAGTGTAGTGTAGTGTATAGTGTAGTGTGTAGTGTATAGTGTAGTGTATAGTGTAGTGTATAGTGTAGTGTAGTAGTGTAGTGTATAGTGTATAGTGTAGTGTATAGTGTATAGTGTAGTGTAGTGTATAGTGTAGTGTATAGTGTATAGTGTATAGTGTAGTGTATAGTGTAGTGTATAGTGTATAGTGTAGTGTATAGTGTAGTGTATAGGTAGTGTAGTAGTGTAGTGTATAGTGTATAGTGTAGTGTATAGTGTAGTGTATAGTGTATAGTGTAGTGTATAGTGTAGTGTATAGTGTAGTAAGTGTAGTGTATAGTGTAGTGTAGTGTATAGTGTAGTGTATAGTGTAGTGTATAGTGTAGTGTAGTGTATAGTGTAGTGTATAGTGTAGTGTAGTGTATAGTGTAGTGTATAGTGTAGTGTATAGTGTAGTGTAGTGTATAGTGTAGTGTAGTGTAGTGTATAGTGTATAGTGTAGTGTATAGTGTAGTGTGTAGTGTATAGTGTAGTGTATAGTGTAGTGTATAGTGTAGTGTGTAGTGTAGTGTAGTGTGTAGTGTAGTGTGTAGTGTATAGTGTAGTGTATAGTGTAGTGTGTAGTGTGTAGTGTAGTGTGTAGTGTAGTGTATAGTGTAGTGTGTAGTGTATAGTGTAGTGTAGTGTGTAGTGTAGTGTGTAGTGTAGTGTGTAGTGTAGTGTATAGTGTAGTGTGTAGTGTAGTGTATAGTGTAGTGTGTAGTGTAGTGTAGTGTGTAGTGTATAGTGTAGTGTAGTGTGTAGTGTAGTGTATAGTGTAGTGTGTAGTGTAGTGTGAAGTGTAGTGTATAGTGTAGTGTATAGTGTAGTGCATAGTGTAGTGTAGTGTATAGTGTAGTGTATAGTGTAGTGTATAGTGTAGTGTATAGTGTAGTGTATAGTGTAGTGTATAGTGTAGTGTGTAGTGTAGTGTATAGTGTAGTGTATAGTGTAGTGTATAGTGTAGTGTATAGTGTAGTGTATAGTGTAGTGTATAGTGTAGTGTATAGTGTAGTGCTATAGTGTAGTGTATAGTGTGTAGTGTAGTGTATAGTGTAGTGTATAGTGTAGTGTATAGTGTAGTGTATAGTGTGTAGTGTAGTGTATAGTGTAGTGTATAGTGTAGTGTATAGTGTAGTGTATAGTGTGTAGTGTAGTGTATAGTGTAGTGTATAGTGTAGTGTATAGTGTAGTGTATAGTGTGTAGTGTAGTGTAGTGTAGTGTATAGTGTAGTGTATAGTGTAGTGTATAGTGTAGTGTATAGTGTGTTAGTGTAGTGTATAGTGTATAGTGTAGTGTATAGTGTAGTGTATAGTGTAGTGTATAGTGTTAGTGTGTAGTGTAGTGTGTAGTGTAGTGTATTAGTGTAGTGTATAGTGTAGTGTATAGTGTAGTGTATAGTGTATAGTGTAGTGTAGAGTGTAGTGTATAGTGT
>NC_136329.1:5399030-5416530 GCF_964198595.1 Lampetra fluviatilis
CCACCATCACAACAACCACCACAACCACCAACAACACCACCATCACCACCACAACAACCACAACAACCACCACCACCAACAACAACACCACCACCATCACCACCATCACCACGCTGCGTCTCTCTCTGTGTCACTGTGTCTCAGTCTCAGTGTGTGTCTCAGTGTGTGTGTCTCTGTGTGTGTCTCTGTGTGTGTGTCACTGTGTGTCACTGTGTGTCACTGTGTGTCTCTGTGTGTCTCTGTGTCTCTGTGTGTCTCTGTGTGTCTCTCTGTTTGTGTGTGAGTCTCTGTGTGTCTCTGTGTGAGTCTCTGTTTGTGTGTGAGTCTCTGTGTGTGTCTCTGTGTGTCTCTGTGTGTGTGTATCAGTGTGTGTGTGAATCTCAGTGTGTGTGAGTCTCTGTGTGTGTGTGAATCTCTGTGTGTGTGAGTCTCTGTGTGTCTTTCTGTCTCTGTGTGTCTTTCTGTCTCTGTGTGTCTCTGTGTGTCTCTCTGTCTCTGTGTGTCTCTGTGTCTCTGTGTGTGTGTGTGTCTGTGTGTGTCTCTGTGTGTCAGTTTCTCCATCTCAGTATCTCTGTGTCTCAGTAGTAGTGGTGGTGGTGGTGTAGTGGTAGTGGTGGTGTAGTAGTGGTGGTGTAGTAGTAGTGGTGGTAGTAGTGTAGTAGTAGTAGTGGTAGTAGTAGTGTAGTAGTAGTGGTGGTGTAGTAGTGTAGTAGTAGTGGTGGTGTAGTAGTAGTATAGTGGTAGTAGTAGTGGTGTAGTAGTATAGTAGTGGTGTAGTAGTGTAGTAGTAGTGGTAGTGTAGTAGTAGTGTAGTAGTGGTAGTAGTGTAGTAGTGGTAGTAGTAGTAGTGTAGTAGTAGTAGTGTAGTAGTAGTAGTGTAGTAGTAGTAGTGGTAGTAGTGGTGGTGTAGTAGTAGTAGTAGTGTAGTAGTAGTAGTGTAGTAGTAGTAGTGGTAGTAGTGGTGGTGTAGTAGTAGTAGTAGTGTAGTAGTAGTAGTGTAGTAGTAGTAGTGTAGTAGTATAGTGGTAGTAGTGGTGGTGGTGATGCTTCCGATGTTACGCGATTGGTCAAATCCCCCGGGTGGTGGTAGCGATGCCACCACCACCACCTCCACCACCACCTCCACCACCACCTCCACCACCACCTCCACCACCACCTCCACCATCACGTCCACCACCATCACGTCCACCACCATCAGCTCCATCCTCACGGCACGGAGCGCCTGGCATGGAGGTCGCGTCACGCTACCTGGTAACCAGCAACACCACTCGTCCCACCCATCATCACGCTACACTATACACTACACTATACACTACACTACTATACACTACACTATACACTACACTACACTACTACACTACACCTACACACTACACTACTACACTACTACACTACACTACAATACACTACTACAATACACTACTACACTATACACTACACACTATACACTACACTATACACTACACACTAACACTATACACTACACTACTACTACACATACACTATACACTACACTATACACTACACTATACACTACACTATACACTACAACACACTATACACTACACTATACACTACACTAACACTACACTATACACTACACTACTACACTACACTATACACTACACTATACACTACACTACTACACACTACACTATACACTACACTACTACACTACACTATACACTACACTATACACTACACTACACACTACACTATACACTACACTATACACACACTACACACTACACTACACTACACTACTACACTACACTAATACACTACACTATACACTACACTATACACTACACTACTACACTAACACTACACTATACACTACACTACACTATACACTACACTATACACACTACACTATACACTACACTATACACTACACTATACACTACACTACTACACTACACTACACTACACTACTATACACTACACTATACACTACACTATACACTACACTATACACTACACTATACACTACACTATACACTACACTACACTATACACTACAACTACTATAACACTACACTATACACTACACTACACTATACACTACTACACTATACACTACACATACACTACACTATACACTACACTATACACTACACACTATACACTAACACTACACTACACTATAACACTACACTACTATACACTACTATACACTACTACACTATACACTACACTATACACTAACACTACCTACACTACACTATACACTACACTACACTACACACTACACTATACACTACACTACACTACACTATACACTACACTATACACTACACTATACACTACACTATACACTACCCTACACTATACACTACACTACTACACTACACACTACACTATACACTACACTATACACTACACTACACACTACACTATACACTACACTATACACTACACTACACTATACACTACACTACACTATACACTACACTACACTACACTACACTACACTATACACTACACTACACTACACTACACTACACTACTACACTATACACTACACTATACACTACACACTACACTATACACTACACTACACTACTATACACTACACTATACACTACACTATACACTACTACACTACACACTACACTATACACTACACTATACACTACTACACTATACACTACACTATACACTACACTATACACTACACTATACACTACTACACTATACACTACACTATACACTACACACTACACTATACACTACACTATACACTACACTATACACTACACTATACACTACTACACTATACACTACACTATACACTACACTATACACTACTACACTATACACTACACTATACACTACACACTACACTATACACTACACTATACACTACACTATACACTACACTATACACTATACACTACACTATACACTACACTATACACTATACACTACACTATACACTACACTATACACTACACTATACACTACTACACTATACACTACACTATACACTACACACTACACTACACACTACACTATACACTACACTATACACTACACTATACACTACTACACTATACACTACACTATACACTACACTACACACTACTATACACTACACTACACACTACACTATACACTACTATACACTACTATACACTACACTATACACTACTACACTATACACTACACTATACACTACTATACACTACACTATACACTACTACACTATACACTACACTATACACTACACTATACACTACTATACACTACACTATACACTACTACACTCTACACTACACTATACACTACACTATACACTACACTATACACTACACTATACACTACACTATACACTACTATACACTACACTATACACTACACTATACACTACACTATACACTACACTATACACTACACTACACTATACACTACACTACACACTACACTATACACTACACTATACACTACACTACACTACTACACTATACACTACACTATACACTACACTATACACTACTATACACTACACTATACACTACACTATACACTACACTATACACTACACTACACACTACACTATACACTACTATACACTACACTATACACTACACTATACACTACACTATACACTACACTACACTATACACTACACTACACACTACACTATACACTACACTATACACTACACTATACACTACACTACACTATACACTACACTATACACTACACTATACACTACTATACACTACACTATACACTACACTATACACTACACTATACACTACACTACACTATACACTACACTACACACTACACTATACACTACTCTATACACTACACTATACACTACACTATACACTACACTACACACTACACTATACACTACTCTATACACTACACTATACACTACACTATACACTACACTATACACTACACTATACACTACACTATACACTACACTATACACTACACTATACACTACACTACTACACTACACTATACACTACACTATACACTACACTACACACTACACTATACACTACACTATACACTACACTATACACTACTATACACTACACTATAAACTACACTATACACTACACTATACACTACTATACACTACACTATACACTACACTATACACTATACTACACTACACTATACACTACACTATACACTACACTATACACTACACTATACACTACACTATACACTACTATACACTACACTATACACTACACTATACACTATACTACACTACACTATACACTACTATACACTACACTACACACTACACTATACACTACACTATACACTACACTATACACTACACTACACACTACACTACACACTACACTATACACTACACTATACACTACACTATACACTACTATACACTACACTATACACTACACTACACACTACACTATACACTACACTATACACTACTATACACTACACTATACACTACACTACACACTATACTATACACTACACTACACTATACACTACACTACACACTACACTATACACTACTATACACTACACTATACACTACTATACACTACACTATACACTACACTACACACTACACTATACACTACACTATACACTACACTACACACTACACTACACACTACACTACACACTACACTATACACTACACTACACACTACACTACACACTACACTATACACTACACTACTATACACTACACTGTACACTACACTACACACTAAACTATACACTACACTATACACTACACTATACACTACACAATACACTACTATACACTACACTATACACTACACTATACACTACACTATACACTACTATACACTACACTATACACTACACTACACACTACACTACACACTACTATACACTACACTGTACACTACACAATACACTACTATACACTACACTACACACTACACTACACTATACACTACACTATACACTACTATACACTACACTATACACTACACTATACACTACACTATACACTACTATACACTACACTATACACTACACTACTATACACTACACTACACACTACACTACACACTACTATACACTACACTACACACTATACTATACACTACACTACACACTACACTACACACTACACTATACACTACACTATACACTACACTATACACTACACTATACACTACTATACACTACACTACACACTACACTATACACTACACTATACACTACACTATACACTACACTATACACTACACTACACACTATACTATACACTACACTATACACTACACTATACACTACTATACACTACACTATACACTACTATACACTACACTATACACTACACTACACACTAAACTATACACTACACTATACACTACACTATACACTACACTATACACTACACTATACACTACACTATACACTACACTATACACTACACTATACACTACTATACACTACACTACACACTACACTACACACTACTATACACTACACTATACACTACACTATACACTACTATACACTACACTACACACTACACTATACACTACACTATACACTACACTATACACTACACAATACACTACTATACACTACACTACACACTACACTATACACTACACTATACACTACACTATACACTACTATACACTACACTATACACTACACTATACACTACACTATACACTACTATACACTACACTATACACTACACTACACACTACACTACACACTACTATACACTACACTACACACTATACTATACACTACACTATACACTACACTATACACTACACTATACACTACACTATACACTACACTACACACTACACTATACACTACACTATACACTACACTATACACTACACTATACACTACACTATACACTACACTATACACTACACTACACACTACACTATACACTACACTATACACTACACTACACACTACACTATACACTACACTATACACTACACTATACACTACACTACACACTACACTATACACTACACTATACACTACACTATACACTACACTATACACTACTATACACTACACTACACACTACACTATACACTACACTATACACTACACTATACACTACACTATACACTACTATACACTACACTACACACTACACTATACACTACACTATACACTACTATACACTACACTACACACTACACTACACACTACACTATACACTACACTATACACTACTATACACTACACTACACACTACACTATACACTACACTATACACTACACTATACACTACACTATACACTACACTATACACTACACTATACACTACACTACACACTACACTATACACTACACTATACACTACACTACACACTACACTATACACTACACTATACACTACACTATACACTACACACTACACTACACACTACACTACACACTACACTATACACTACACTATACACTACACTATACACTACACTATACACTACACTATACACTACACTACACACTACACTATACACTACACTATACACTACACTATACACTACACTATACACTACTATACACTACACTACACTACACTATACACTACACTATACACTACACTATACACTACACTATACACTACTATACACTACACTACACACTACACTATACACTACACTATACACTACTACACTACACTACACACTACACTACACACTACACTATACACTACACTATACACTACACTATACACTACACTATACACTACACTATACACTACACTATACACTACACTATACACTACACTATACACTACACTATACACTACACTATACACTACACTATACACTACACTACACACTACACTATACACTACACTATACACTACACTACACACTACACTATACACTACACTATACACTACACTATACACTACACTACACACTACACTACACACTACACTATACACTACACTATACACTACACTATACACTACACTACACACTACACTATACACTACACTATACACTACACTATACACTACACTATACACTACTATACACTACACTACACACTACACTATACACTACACTATACACTACACTATACACTACACTATACACTACTATACACTACACTACACACTACACTATACACTACACTATACACTACACTATACACTACACTACACACTACACTACACACTACACTATACACTACACTATACACTACACACTACACTATACACTACACTATACACTACACTATACACTACACTACACACTACACTACACACTACACTATACACTACACTATACACTACACTATACACTACACTATACACTACTATACACTACACTACACACTACACTATACACACTACACTATACACTACACTATACACTACACTACACACTACACTACACACTACACTATACACTACACTATACACTACACTATACACTACACTATACACTACACTACACACTACACTACACACTACACTATACACTACACTATACACTACACTATACACTACACTATACACTACACTATACACTACACTACACACTACACTATACACTACACTATACACTACACTATACACTACACTACACACTACACTACACACTACACTATACACTACACTATACACTACTATACACTACACTACACACTACACTATACACTACACTATACACTACACTATAACACTACACTATACACTACACTACACACTACACTATACACTACACTATACACTACACTATACACTACACTACACTACACTATACACTACACTATACACTACACTATACACTACACTATACACTACACTACACACTACACTACACTATACACTACACTATACACTACACTACACACTACACTATACACTATACACTACACTATACACTACACTACACACTACACTATACTATGCACTACACTATACACTACACTACACACTACACTATACACTACACTATACACTACACTACACACTACACTATACACTACACTATACACTACACTATACACTACACTATACACTACACTACACACTACACTACACTACACACTACACTAACTACACTACACTATACACTACACTACACACTACACTATACACTACACTATACACTACACTACACACTACACTATACACTACACTACACACTACACTACACACTACACTATACACTACACTACACTACACTATACACTACACTACACACTACACTATACACTACACTACACACTACACTATACACTACACTATACACTACACTACACACTACACTATACACTACACTACACACTACACTATACACTACACTATACACTACACTACACTATACACTACACTATACACTACACTATACACTACACTATACACTACACTATACACTACACTATACACTATACACTACACTACACACTACACTATACACTATACACTACACTACACTATACACTATACACTACACTATACACTATACACTACACTATACACTACACTATACACTACACTATACACTATACACTACACTACACACTACACTATACACTATACACTACACTATACACTACACTATACACTATACACTACACTACACTATACACTACACTATACACTACACTATACACTACACTATACACTATACACTACACTACACACTACACTACACACTACACTATACACTACACTATACACTACACACTACACTATACACTACACTATACACTACACTACACACTACACTATACACTACACTATACACTACACACTACACTATACACTACACTATACACTACACTATACACTACACTATACACTATACACTACACACTACACTATACACTACACTACACACTACACTACACACTACTATACACTATTATTTTATTATGTTTTATTTTTATAATTTTTATTAATAAAATAATTATTAAAATTTTATTATGCTTTATTTTATTATTATTTTATTAATAAATCTTTTTTATGTTTTATTATTATTTTTTTGTTAATAAAATAAATCTTAATATTTTATTGTGTTTTATTTTTATTATTTTTTATTAATAAAATAATTAGTCTTATTTTACTATGGCTTATTTTTATTATTTTTTAATAATAAAATAAATCTTATTATTTTATGTTTCATTTTTATTATTTTTTATTAATAAAATATTCTTATTATTTTATGTTTTATTTTTATTATTTTTTATTAATAAAATAATTCTTATTTTTTTACGATGTTTCATTTTTATTCTTTTTTATTAATAAAATAATTCGTATTATTTTATGATGTTTCATTTTTATTATTTTTTATTAATAAAATAATTCTTATTATTTTATGATGTTTCATTTTTATTATTTTTTATTAATAAAATAATTCGTATTATTTTATGATGTTTCATTTTTATTATTTTTATTAATAAAATAAATCTTATTATTTTACGATGTTTCATTTTTATTCTTTTTTATTAATAAAATAATTCTCATTTTTTTACGATGTTTCATTTTCATTATTTTTATTAATAAAATAATTCCTATTATTTTATTCCGTCTTATTTTTATTATTTTATTATTTCCCTTCTACTTGATGACTTTACCGAAAGAACCAAGAAGATGAATCCCTGCTGCAGTCACGAACAGCTTCAAATCGAGAAAAATCTCCAACCAACTCAACTCCCTCTCACTCACATCCCCCCTTCTACCCCCCTCATCATTCAGTGTTCTCAGGTGGCCCCCCCTCTCCCCCCTCCCCCCTCTCCCCCCTCCCCCCCCTCTCCCCCTCCCCCCCTCTCCCCCTCCCCCCCCTCCCCCCGTCTCCCCCCCTCTCCCCCCTCCCCCCCCTCTCCCCCTCTCCCCCTCCCCCCCCTCTCCCCCTCCCCCCCTCTCCCCCTCCCCCTCCCCCCCCTCTCCCCCTCCCCCCCTCCCCCCCCTCTCCCCCTCCCCCCCCTCTCCCCCTCCCCCCCTCTCCCCCTCCCCCCCCTCTCCCCCTCTCCCCCTCTCCCCCTCCCCCCCCTCTCCCCCTCCCCCCCTCTCCCCCTCCCCCTCCCCCCCCTCTCCCCCTCCCCCCCCTCCCCCCCCTCTCCCCCTCTCCCCCCTCTCCCCCTCCCCCCCTCTCCCCCTCCCCCTCCCCCCCCTCTCCCCCTCTCCCCCTCTCCCCCTCCCCCCCTCTCCCCCTCCCCCCCCTCTCCCCCTCCCCCCCTCTCCCCCTCCCCCTCCCCCCCCTCTCCCCCTCCCCCCCTCCCCCCCCTCTCCCCCTCCCCCCCCTCCCCCCGTCTCCCCCCTCTCCCCCTCCCCCCCCTCTCCCCCTCTCCCCCTCCCCCCCCTCTCCCCCTCCCCCCCCTCTCCCCCTCCCCCCCTCTCCCCCTCCCCCTCCCCCCCCTCTCCCCCTCCCCCCCTCCCCCCCCTCTCCCCCTCCCCCCCCTCTCCCCCTCCCCCCCTCTCCCCCCTCTCCCCCTCCCCCCCTCTCCCCCTCCCCCCCTCTCCCCCCTCTCCCCCTCCCCCCCTCCCCACCTCCCCCCCCTCTCCCCCCCCTCTCCCTCTCCCCCCCCTCCCCTCCCCCCCCTCTCCCCCTCCCCCCCTCTCCCCCTCCCCCCCTCTCCCCCCCTCCCCCTCTCCCCCCTCTCCCCCCTCTCCCCCTCCCCCCCCTCCCCTCCCCCCCCTCTCCCCCTCTCCCCCCTCTCCCCCTCCCCCCCCCCCAGGCCTGCTGGAGCCCCCCCCCCTGATGGAGACTGTGCGCTACAAGGTGTTTGTGTCTCCCCCCCCCTCTCCCCCCTCCCCCTCACCCCCCCCCCCCTCACCCCCCTCTCCCCCTCCCCCCCCTCTCCCCCCCCTCTCCCCCCCCTCCCCCCCTCTCCCCCTCCTCCCCCTCTCCCCCCCTCTCCCCCCCCCTCCCCCTCTCCCCCTCCTCCCCCTCCTCCCCCTCTCCCCCCCTCTCCCCCTCCCCCCCTCTCCCCCCCCTCTCCCCCCCACTCCCCCCCTTCCCCCCCCTCCCCCCCTCTCCCCCTCCCCCCCTCTCCCCCCTCTCCCCCTCCTCCCCCTCTCCCCCCCTCTCCCCCCCCTCTCCCCCCCCTCCCCCCCTCTCCCCCTCCCCCCCTCTCCCCCCCTCTCCCCCTCCTCCCCCTCTCCCCCCCTCTCCCCCCCCTCCCCCCCTCCCCCCCTCTCCCCCCCACTCCCCCCCTTCCCCCCCTTCCCCCCCTTCCCCCCCCTCCCCCCCCTCTCTCCCCCCCTCCCCCCCTCTCCCCCCCCTCCCCCCCTCTCCCCCTCCCCCCCCTCTCCCCCTCCCCCCCTCTCCCCCCTCTCCCCCTCCCCCCCCTCCCCCCCCTCTCCCCCCCTCTCCCCCCCCTCCCCCCCTCTCCCCCCCACTCCCCCCCTTCCCCCCCCTCCCCCCCCTCCCCCCCCTCCCCCTCCCCCCCCTCTCCCCCCCTCTCCCCCCCCTCCCCCCCTCTCCCCCCTCTCCCCCTCCCCCCCCTCTCCCCCCTCTCCCCCCCCTCCCCCCCTCTCCCCCCCACTCCCCCCCTTCCCCCCCCTCCCCCCCCCTCCCCCCCTCTCCCCCCCCTCTCCCCCCCACTCCCCCCCTTCCCCCCCCTCCCCCCCTCCTCCCCCCCTCTCCCCCCCCTCTCCCCCCTCTCACTCCCCCTCCCCCCCCCTGATGGAGACTGTGCGCTACAAGGTGTTTGTGTCTCCCCCCCACCCTCCCCCCCTTCCCCCCCCCTCCCCCCCCTCCCCCCTCCCCCTCACCCCCCCCCCTCCCCCCCCCTCAAGGCCTGCTGGAGCCCCCCCCCCTGATGGAGACTGTGCGCTACAAGGTGTTTGTGTCTCCCCCCCCCTCACCCCCCCCCCTCCCCCCCCCTCAAGGCCTGCTGGAGCCCCCCCCCCCTGATGGAGACTGTGCGCTACAAGGTGTTTGTGTCTCCCCCCCCCTCACCCCCCCCCCCTCCCCCCCCCTCAAGGCCTGCTGGAGCCCCCCCCCCTGATGGAGACTGTGCGCTACAAGGTGTTTGTGTCTCCCCCCCCCCCCCCCCTCAAGGCCTGCTGGAGCCCCCCCCCCTGATGGAGACTGTGCGCTACAAGGTGTTTGTGTCTCCCCCCCCCCCCCTCAAGGCCTGCTGGAGCCCCCCCCCCCTGATGGAGACTGTGCGCTACAAGGTGTTTGTGTCTCCCCCCCCCCCCCTCAAGGCCTGCTGGAGCCCCCCCCCCCTGATGGAGACTGTGCGCTACAAGGTGTTTGTGTCTCCCCCCCCCCCCAGGCCTGCTGGAGCCCCCCCCCCTGATGGAGACTGTGCGCTACAAGGTGTTTGTGTCTCCCCCCCCCTCCCCTCTCACTCCCCCCCCTCCCCCCCCCCCTCAAGGCCTGCTGGAGCCCCCCCCCCCCTGATGGAGACTTTAAGCTACAAGGTGTTTGTGCCTCCCCCCCCCTCTCCCCCCTCTCACTCCCCCCCCCCTCCCCCCCCTCCCCCCCCCCTCCCCCCCTCCCCCCTCTCACTCCCCCCCCCTCTCCCCCCCTCCCCCCCCCTCCCCCCCCTCCCCCCCTCTCCCCCCCTCCCCCCTCTCCCCCCTCTCACTCCCCCTCCCCCCCCCCCTCAAGGCCTGCTGGAGCCCCCCTTCCTGATGGAGACTGTGCGCTACAAGGTGTTTGTGTCTCCCCCCCCCTCCCCCCCCCCTCTCCCCCTCTCCCCCCCCTCCCCCCCCTCCCCCCCTCTCCCCCCCCTCCCCCCCTCTCCCCCCCTCCCCCTCACCCCCCCCCCCCTCACCCCCCCTCAAGGCCTGCTGGAGCCCCCCCCCCTGATGGAGACTGTGCGCTACAAGGTGTTTGTGTCTCCCCCCCCCCCCTCAAGGCCTGCTGGAGCCCCCCCCCTGGATGGAGACTGTGCGCTACAAGGTGTTTGTGTCTCCCCCCCACCCTCCCCCCCTTCCCCCCCCCCTCCCCCCCCTCCCCCCTCCCCCTCACCCCTTCCCCTCCCCCCCCCTCAAGGCCTGCTGGAGCCCCCCCCCCTGATGGAGACTGTGCGCTACAAGGTGTTTGTGTCTCCCCCCCCCCCCCCCTCAAGGCCTGCTGGAGCCCCCCCCCCTGATGGAGACTGTGCGCTACAAGGTGTTTGTGTCTCCCCCCCCCCTCACCCCCCCTCCCCCTCTCCCCCCCCCCCCCTCAAGGCCTGCTGGAGCCCCCCCCCCTGATGGAGACTGTGCGCTACAAGGTGTTTGTGTCTCCCCCCCCCTCCCCCCCCCCTCCCCCCCTCTCACCCCCCTCTCCCCCCCCCCCCCAGGCCTGCTGGAGCCCCCCCCCCTGATGGAGACTGTGCGCTACAAGGTGTTTGTGTCTCCCCCCCCCTCCCCCCCCCTCCCCCCCTCCCCCCCCTCTCCCCCCCCCCCCCCCTCAAGGCCTGCTGGAGCCCCCCCCCCTGATGGAGACTGTGCGCTACAAGGTGTTTGTGTCTCCCCCCCCCCCCCCTCAAGGCCTGCTGGAGCCCCCCCCCCTGATGGAGACTGTGCGCTACAAGGTGTTTGTGTCTCCCCCCCCCTCTCACTCCCCCCCCTCTCCCCCCCCTCAAGGCCTGCTGGAGCCCCCCCCCCTGATGGAGACTGTGCGCTACAAGGTGTTTGTGTCTCCCCCCCCCTCTCACTCCCCCCCCTCTCCCCCCCCTCAAGGCCTGCTGGAGCCCCCCCCCCTGATGGAGACTGTGCGCTACAAGGTGTTTGTGTCTCCCCCCCCCTCTCACTCCCCCCCCTCTCCCCCCCCTCAAGGCCTGCTGGAGCCCCCCCCCTGATGGAGACTGTGCGCTACAAGGTGTTTGTGTCTCCCCCCCCCTCTCACTCCCCCCCCTCTCCCCCCCCTCAAGGCCTGCTGGAGCCCCCCCCCTGATGGAGACTGTGCGCTACAAGGTGTTTGTGTCTCCCCCCCCCCCCTCAAGGCCTGCTGGAGCCCCCCCCCCTGATGGAGACTGTGCGCTACAAGGTGTTTGTGTCTCCCCCCCCCCCCCCTCAAGGCCTGCTGGAGCCCCCCCCCCTGATGGAGACTGTGCGCTACAAGGTGTTTGTGTCTCCCCCCCCCCCCCTCAAGGCCTGCTGGAGCCCCCCCCCTGATGGAGACTGTGCGCTACAAGGTGTTTGTGTCCCCCCCCCCTCCCCCCTCTCCCCCCCTCCCCCTCACCCCCCCCCCCTCCCCCCCCCCTCAAGGCCTGCTGGAGCCCCCCCCCCTGATGGAGACTGTGCGCTACAAGGTGTTTGTGTCTCCCCCCCCCCCCCCCAGGCCTGCTGGAGCCCCCCCCCCTGATGGAGACTGTGCGCTACAAGGTGTTTGTGTCTCCCCCCCCCCCCCCCCAGGCCTGCTGGAGCCCCCCCCCCTGATGGAGACTGTGCGCTACAAGGTGTTTGTGTCGGGCCGAGGCGGCGTGGGGAAGACGTCGGCCGTCGCTCGGCTCGCTGGACTCAGCTCCCCGCACGACTCAGCATCGTCGTCGTCGTCGTCATCGTCGTCGTCGTCATCATCCTGTGGTGGCGGTGGTGGCGGTGGCTACCATGAGACTCCTGGTGAGACTGATGAGCCCTGTGTGTGTGTCACTGTGTGTGTGTGTCACTGTGTGTGTGTGTCACTGTGTGTGTGTGTCACTGTGTGTGTGTGTCACTGTGTGTGTGTGTGTCACTGTGTGTGTGTGTGTGTCACTGTGTGTGTGTCACTGTGTGTGTGTGTCACTGTGTGTGTGTGTGTCACTGTGTGTGTGTGTGTCACTGTGTGTGTGTGTCTGTGTGTGTCTGTGTGTGTCTGTGTGTGTGTGTGTGTGTCACTGTGTGTGTGTGTGTGTCACTGTGTGTGTGTCACTGTGTGTGTCACTGTGTGTGTGTGTGTGTCACTGTGTGTGTGTGTGTGTCACTGTGTGTGTGTCACTGTGTGTGTGTGTCACTGTGTGTGTGTCACTGTGTATGTGTGTGTGTCACTGTGTGTGTGTGTGTCACTGTGTGTGTGTCACTGTGTGTGTGTGTCACTGTGTGTGTGTCACTGTGTGTGTGTGTGTGTGTCACTGTGTGTGTGTGTCACTGTGTGTGTGTCACTGTGTGTGTGTGTGTGTGTCACTGTGTGTGTGTGTGTCACTGTGTGTGTGTGTGTGTCACTGTGTGTGTGTGTGTGTCACTGTGTGTGTGTCACTGTGTGTGTGTCACTGTGTGTGTGTGTGTGTCACTGTGTGTGTGTGTGTGTGTGTCACTGTGTGTGTGTGTGTCACTGTGTGTGTGTCACTGTGTGTGTGTGTGTGTGTCACTGTGTGTGTGTGTGTGTCACTGTGTGTGTGTGTCACTGTGTGTGTGTGTGTCACTGTGTGTGTGTGTGTGTCACTGTGTGTGTGTCACTGTGTGTGTGTCACTGTGTGTGTGTGTGTGTGTCACTGTGTGTGTGTGTCACTGTGTGTGTGTGTGTGTGTCACTGTGTGTGTGTCACTGTGTGTGTGTGTGTGTGTCACTGTGTGTGTGTGTGTGTCACTGTGTGTGTGTGTCTGTGTGTGTCACTGTGTGTGTGTGTCTGTGTGTGTCACTGTGTGTGTGTGTCTGTATGTGTGTCTGTGTGTGTGTGTGTCACTGTGTGTGTCTGTGTGTGTGTGTGTGTGTCACTGTGTGTGTCTGTGTGTGTCACTGTGTGTGTCTGTATGTGTGTCTGTGTGTGTGTCACTGTGTGTGTGTCACTGTGTGTGTCACTGTGTGAGTGTGTGTGTGTGTGAGTGTGTGTCACTGTGTGTGTGTCACTGTGTGTGTGTCACTGTGTGTGTGTGTCACTGTGTGTGTGTGTCACTGTGTGTGTGTGTCACTGTGTCTGTGTGTGTGTGTCACTGTGTCTGTGTGTGTGTGTGTCACTGTGTCTGTGTGTGTGTGTGTCACTGTGTGTGTCCGTGTGTGTGTGTGTGTCACTGTGTCTGTGTGTGTGTGTGTCACTGTGTCTGTGTGTGTCACTGTGTGTGTGTGTGTCACTGTGTCTGTGTGTGTGTGTGTCACTGTGTGTGTCCGTGTCTGTGTGTGTGTCACTGTGTGAGTGTGTGTCACTGTGTGTGTGTCACTGTGTGTGTGTCACTGTGTGTGTGTGTCACTGTGTGTGTGTGTCACTGTGTGTGTGTGTGTCACTGTGTCTGTGTGTGTGTGTGTCACTGTGTCTGTGTGTGTGTGTGTCACTGTGTGTGTGTGTGTCACTGTGTGTGTCCGTGTCTGTGTGTGTGTGTGTCACTGTGTCTGTGTGTGTGTGTGTCACTGTGTGTGTGTGTGTCACTGTGTGTGTGTGTGTCACTGTGTCTGTGTGTGTGTCACTGTGTGTGTGTCACTGTGTGTGTGTGTGTGTGTGTCACTGTGTGTGTCACTGTGTGTGTCACTGTGTGTGTGTGTCACTGTGTGTGTGTCACTGTGTGTGAGTGTGTGTCACTGTGTGTGTGTCACTGTGTGTGTGTCACTGTGTGTGTGTGTCACTGTGTGTGTGTGTCACTGTGTGTGTGTGTGTCACTGTGTCTGTGTGTGTGTGTGTCACTGTGTCTGTGTGTGTGTGTGTCACTGTGTGAGTGTGTGTGTGTGTGAGTGTGTGTCACTGTGTGTGTGTCACTGTGTGTGTGTGTCACTGTGTGTGTGTGTGTCACTGTGTCTGTGTGTGTGTGTGTGTCACTGTGTGTGTCCGTGTCTGTGTGTGTGTGTGTCACTGTGTGTGTGTGTGTCACTGTGTCTGTGTGTGTGTGTGTCACTGTGTCTGTGTGTGTGTGTGTCACTGTGTGAGTGTGTGTGTGTGTGAGTGTGTGTCACTGTGTGTGTGTCACTATGTGTGTGTGTCACTGTGTGTGTGTGTGTCACTGTGTCTGTGTGTGTGTGTGTGTCACTGTGTGTGTCCGTGTCTGTGTGTGTGTGTGTCACTGTGTCTGTGTGTGTGTGTGTGTCACTGTGTGTGTGTGTGTCACTGTGTGTGTCCGTGTCTGTGTGTGTGTCACTGTGTGAGTGTGTGTCACTGTGTGTGTGTGTCACTGTGTGTGTGTGTGTCACTGTGTCTGTGTGTGTGTGTGTGTGTCACTGTGTCTGTGTGTGTGTGTGTCACTGTGTGTGTCCGTGTCTGTGTGTGTGTGTGTGTGTCACTGTGTCTGTGTGTGTGTCACTGTGTGTGTGTGTGTCACTGTGTGTGTGTGTGTCACTGTGTCTGTGTGTGTCACTGTGTGTGGGTCACTGTGTGTGTGTGTGTGTGTCACTGTGTGTGTCACTGTGTGTGTCACTGTGTGTGTGTGTGTCACTGTGTCTGTGTGTGTGTCACTGTGTGTGTGTCACTGTGTGTGTGTGTGTCACTGTGTGTGTCACTGTGTGTGTCACTGTGTGTGTCACTGTGTGTGTCACTGTGTGTGTCACTGTGTGTGTCACTGTGTGTGTCACTGTGTGTGTGTGTCACTGTGTGTGTGTCACTGTGTGTGAGTGTGTGTCACTGTGTGTGTCACTGTGTGTGTCACTGTGTGTGTGTGTGTGTCACTGTGTGTGTCACTGTGTGTGTCACTGTGTGTGTCACTGTGTGTGTCACTGTGTGTGTCA
>NC_136329.1:5421530-5426530 GCF_964198595.1 Lampetra fluviatilis
GTGACACACACACACACCTACACACATACACACACACACACCTACACACATACACACACACACACCTACACACATACACACGGGGTGACTAGGAGATGTTGACTACCTCGCCTGGTACGCAGGGTCTGGGATTGAACCCACGACCTCCTGTGCACCAGGCGAGGTAGTCAACATCTCTCAGGATTTGTGATTGAACCCACGACCTCCTGTGTACCAGGCGAGGTAGTCAACATCTCTCAGGGTCTGGGATTGAACCCACGACCTCCTGTGTACCAGGCGAGGTAGTCAACATCTCTCAGGGTTTGTGATTGAACCCACGACCTCCTGTGCACCAGGCGAGGTAGTCAACATCTCTCAGGGTCTGGGATTGAACCCACGACCTCCTGTGCACCAGGCGAGGTAGTCAACATCTCTCAGGGTCTGGGATTGAACCCACGACCTCCTGTGCACCAGGCGAGGTAGTCAACATCTCTCAGTGTCTGGGATTGAACCCACGACCTCCTGTAGACCAGGCGAGGTAGTCAACATCTCTCAGGGTCTGGGATTGAACCCACGACCTCCTGTGCACCAGGCGAGGTAGTCAACATCTCTCAGGGTCTGGGATTGAACCCACGACCTCCTGTGCACCAGGCGAGGTAGTCAACATCTCTCAGGGTCTGGGATTGAACCCACGACCTCCTGTGCACCAGGCGAGGTAGTCAACATCTCTCAGGGTTTGTGATTGAACCCACGACCTCCTGTGCACCAGGCGAGGTAGTCAACATCTCTCAGTGTCTGGGATTGAACCCACGACCTCCTGTGCACCAGGCGAGGTAGTCAACATCTCTCAGTGTCTGGGATTGAACCCACGACCTCCTGTGTACCAGGCGAGGTAGTCAACATCTCTCAGGATTTGTGATTGAACCCACGACCTCCTGTGTACCAGGCGAGGTAGTCAACATCTCTCAGGGTCTGGGATCGAACCCACGACCTCCTGTGTACCAGGCGAGGTAGTCAACATCTCTCAGGATTTGTGATTGAACCCACGACCTCCTGTGCACCAGGCGAGGTAGTCAACATCTCTCAGGGTTTGTGATTGAACCCACGACCTCCTGTGTACCAGGCGAGGTAGTCAACATCTCTCAGGATTTGTGATTGAACCCACGACCTCCTGTGCACCAGGCGAGGTAGTCAACATCTCTCAGGGTTTGTGATTGAACCCACGACCTCCTGTGCACCAGGCGAGGTAGTCAACATCTCTCAGGGTTTGTGATTGAACCCACGACCTCCTGTGTACCAGGCGAGGTAGTTAACATCTCCTAGCCACCGTGATGATGATGGTGGTGATGATGATGATGGTGGTGGAACCCACGACCTCCTGTGTACCAGGCGAGGTAGTCAACATCTCCTAGCCACCGTGATGATGATGGTGGTGATGATGATGGTGGTGGTGGGACCCACGACCTCCTGTGCACCAGGCGAGGTAGTCAACATCTCCCCCCGTGTCTCTGCAGGCGTGCAGGGAAGGTGCCGATGCCATCCTGTGCCTCTTCTCGGTGACCGATCGCGCTTCTCTGGACGATGTCACCCAGCAGATGGCTCGTGTGTGTGGTGGTGGTGGCGGTGGTGGTGGTGGTGGTGGTGGCGGTGGTGGTGGCGGTGGTGGTGGTGGCGGTGGTGGTGGTGGAGTGGTCAGGGCAGTGCTTGCTACAAAGTATCCTTCCAGCGAGGGTGTCGTATGAAGCGTCGTTCTCACATCGTCATCGTCATCGTCATCATCGTCATCATCGTCATCATCGTCATCATCGTCATCATCGTCATCACCGTCATCGTCACCACCATCACCACCACCACCACCACCATCACCACCGACACCACCACCCCCACCACCACCACCATCACCACCACCATCATCACCAACCACCATCACCACCACCATCACCACCACCCCCACCACCACCACCATCACCACCACCATCACCACCATCACCACCACCACCATCACCACCACCACCCCCACCACCACCATCACCACCACCCCCACCACCACCACCATCACCACCACCATCACCACCACCAACCACCATCACCACCACCATCACCACCACCCCCACCACCACCACCATCACCACCACCATCACCACCATCACCACCACCACCATCACCACCACCACCCCCACCACCACCATCACCACCACCACCAGCACCACCACCATCACCACCACCACCACCACTACCGTCATCACCGCCACCATCACCACCATCACCATCACCGCCACCATCACCACCACCAACCACCACCATCACCACCATCACCACCATCACCACCACCAACCACCACCATCACTACCATCACCACCGCCACCACCGCCACCACCGCCACCACCACCACCACCCCCACCAACCACCACCATCACCGCCATCACCGCCACCACCACCACCATCACCACCACCACCAACCACCACCATCACTACCATCACCACCACCAACCACCACCATCACCACCATCACCGCCACCACCACCACCATCACTACCATCACCACCGCCACCACCGCCACCACCACCACCACCCCCACCACCACCATCACCACCACCAACCACCACCATCACCACCATCACCACCACCAACCACCACCACCAGCACCATCACCACCATCACCACCACCAGCACCACCACCACCACCGACACCACCACCACCACTACCGTCATCACCGCCACCACCATCACTACCATCACCACCACCACCACCACCACTACCCCCACCACCACCATCACCACCAGCTCCACCAACCATCACCACCACCACCACCGCCACCACCATCACCACCACCACCAGCACCACCAACCATCACCACCACCACCACCACCCCCACCACCACCAACCACCACCACCGCCACCACCGCCACCACCATCACCATCACCACCACCAGCACCACCACCACCACCATCACCATCACCATCACCACCACCACCACCACCCCCACCACCACCAACCACCACCACCGCCACCACCGCCACCACCACCACCATCGCCACCACCAGCACCACCACCACCACCACCACCATCACCATCACCACCACCACCACCAACCACCACCACCGCCACCACCACCACCATCGCCACCACCAGCACCACCACCACCATCACCACCACCACCACCAACCGCCACCACCGCCACCACCACCACCACCATCACCACCCTCACCACCATCACCACCACCACCATCACCACCACCACCATCACCCCCACCACCACCACCCTCACCACCACCACCATCACCACCACCGCCACCACCCTCACCACCACCACCACCACCACCACCCTCACCACCACCACCATCACCACCACCACCACCACCACCCTCACCACCACCACCATCACCACCACCACCATCACCACCACCACCATCACCACCACCATCACCACCATCACCACCATCACCACCACCACCACCGCCACCACCACCACCACCATCACCACCACCACCACCATCACCACCACCACCAGCACCACCACCACCACCACCATCACCACCACCACCACCCTCACCATCACCACCATCACCACCACCACTACCGTCATCACCGCCACCATCACCACCATCACCACCACCAACCACCGCCACCATCACCACCACCAACCACCACCATCACCACCATCACCACCATCACCACCACCAACCACCACCACCAGCACCATCACCACCACCATCACCACCACCATCACCACCATCACCACCAGCACCACCACCACCACCGACACCACCACCACCACCACCATCACCACCACCATCACCACCACCATCACCACCATCACCACCATCACCAACATCACCACCACCACCACCGACACCACCACCACCACCACTACTACCGTCATCACCGCCACCACCACCACCATCACTACCATCACCACCACCACCACCGCCACCACCACCACCACCACCACCCCCACCACCACCATCACCACCACCACCACCACTACCGTCATCACCGCCACCATCACCACCACCAACCACCACCACCGCCACCATCACCACCATCACCACCACCAACCACCACCATCACCACCATCACCACCACCAACCACCACCACCACCAGCACCATCACCACCATCACCACCACCATCACCACCACCATCACCACCATCACCACCAGCACCACCGACACCACCACCACCACTACCGTCATCACCGCCACCACCACCACCATCACTACCATCACCACCACCACCACCACCACCATCACCACCAGCTCCACCAACCATCACCACCACCACCACCGCCACCACCATCACCACCACCACCCCCACCATCACCATCACCACCACCACCACCAACCACCACCACCGCCACCACCATCGCCACCACCAGCACCACCACCACCATCACCACCACCACCGCCACCACCCCCACATCACCATCACCACCACCACCACCACCAACCACCACCACCGCCACCACCACCACCATCGCCACCACCAGCACCACCACCGCCACCACCACCACCATCACCACCCTCACCACCATCACCACCACCACCATCACCCCCACCACCACCACCCTCACCACCACCACCCTCACCACCACCACCACCACCACCCTCACCACCACCACCATCACCACCACCACCATCACCACCACCACCCTCACCACCACCACCATCACCACCCTCACCACCATCACCACCACCACCATCACCACCATCACCACCACCGCCACCACCACCACCCTCACCACCACCACCATCACCACCACCACCACCACCACCCTCACCACCACCACCACCACCACCCTCACCACCACCACCATCACCACCACCACCATCACCACCACCACCACCACCACCACCCTCACCACCACCACCATCACCACCACCACCACCACCACCACCCTCACCACCACCACCCTCACCACCACCACCATCACCACCACCACCACCACCACCCTCACCACCACCACCCTCACCACCACCACCATCACCACCACCACCACCACCACCCTCACCACCACCAC
>NC_136329.1:5434030-5479030 GCF_964198595.1 Lampetra fluviatilis
CACTCACTCGCTCGCTCGCTCACTCACTCACTCACTCACTCACTCGCTCTCTCACTCGCTCGCTCGCTCACTCACTCACTCACTCACTCACTCACTCACTCGCTCGCTCGCTCACTCGCTCGCTCGCTCACTCACTCACTCACTCGCTCACTCACTCACCGACTCACTCACTCACTCACTCACTCACTCAGTCGCTCACTCACTCACTCACTCACTCGCTCGCTCACTCACTCACTCACTCGCTCGCTCACTCACTCGCTCGCTCACTCACTCACCGACTCACTCACTCGCTCACTTGCTCACTCGCTCACTCACTCGCTCACTCACTCGCTCACTCACTCGCTCGCTCGCTCGCTCACTCGCTCACTCGCTCACTCACTCACTCACTCACTCGCTCACTCACTCGCTCGCTCGCTCACTCACTCACTCACTCACTCACTCGCTCGCTCTCTCACTCGCTCGCTCGCTCACTCACTCGCTCGCTCACTCACTCACCGACTCACTCACTCGCTCACTTGCTCACTCGCTCACTCACTCGCTCACTCACTCGCTCACTCACTCGCTCACTCACTCGCTCACTCACTCGCTCACTCACTCACCGACTCACTCGCTCACCCACTCACTCACTCACTCGCTCGCTCACTCACTCACTCACTCACTCACTCACCCACTCACCCACCCACCCACTCACCCACCCACTCAATCACTCACCCACCCACCCACTCACTCACCCACTCACCCACCCACTCACCCACCCACTCAATCACTCACCCACTCACTCACCCACTCACTCACCCACCCACTCACCCACTCACTCACCCACTCACTCACCCACTCACTTACCCACTCACGCCCTCACCCACTCACTCAGTCACTCACCCACTCATCCACTCACTCACCCACTCACCCACTCACCCACCCACTCACCCACCCACTCAATCACTCACCCACCCACTCACCCACCCACTCAATCACTCACCCACCCACTCACCCACTCACTCACCCACTCACCCACTCACCCACTCACCCACCCACCCACTCACCCACCCACTCACTCACTCACCCACCCACTCACTCACCCACTCACCCACTCACCCACCCACTCACCCACCCACTCAATCACTCACCCACCCACTCACCCACCCACTCAATCACTTACCCACCCACTCACTCACCCACTCACCCACTCACCCACCCACTCACCCACCCACTCACTCACCCACCCACTCAATCACTCACCCACTCACTCACTCACCCACTCACCCACCCACTCACTCACCCACCCACTCAATCACTCACCCACTCACTCACTCACCCACTCACTCACCCACTCACTTACCCACTCACGCCCTCACCCACTGACTCAGTCACTCACCCACTCATCCACTCACTCACTCACCCACTCACCCACTCACCCACTCACCCACCCACTCACCCACCCACTCACCCACCCACTCAATCACTCACCCACTCACCCACTCACCCACCCACCCACTCACCCACCCACCCACTCACCCACCCACTCACCCACCCACTCACCCACCCACTCACTCACTCACCCACTCACTCACCCACTCACCCACGCACTCACTCACCCACTCACTCACCCACTCACCCACCCACTCACCCACCCACTCAATCACTCACCCACTCACCCACTCACCCACCCACCCACTCACCCACCCACTCACCCACCCACTCACCCACCCACTCACTCACCCACTCACCCACTCACCCACCCACTCACTCACCCACTCACTCACCCACTCACCCACCCACTCACCCACCCACTCAATCACTCACCCACTCACCCACTCACCCACCCACCCACTCACCCACCCACTCACCCACCCACTCACCCACCCACTCACTCACTCACCCACTCACCCACTCACCCACCCACCCACTCACCCACCCACTCACCCACCCACTCACCCACTCACTCACTCACCCACTCACTCACCCACTCACCCACCCACTCACTCACCCACTCACTCACCCACTCACCCACCCACTCACCCACCCACTCAATCACTCACCCACTCACCCACCCACTCACCCACTCACTCACCCACTCACTCACCCACCCACTCAATCACTCACCCCCCCCTCACCCCCCCCCCCCCCCCCACAGGAAGTGACGTGCAGGTGACGTCACTGCTGTGCGGCCTGTCCCAGCTGCTGTGGCGTCAGGACCAGGCGGCAGCCGGACTGACCCAGACACCCCGGGGGGAGCTCAGGGTCACCTACTGCTAGGGTCAGGGGTCACCTACTGCTAGGGTCAGGGGTCACCTTGCTGCTAGGGTCAGGGGTCACCTACTGCTAGGGTCAGGGGTCACCTACTGCTAGTGTGGGGTCAGGCGAGCTCAGGGTCACCTACTGCTAGTGTGGGGTCAGGGGTCACCTACTGCTAGTGTGGGGTCAGGGGTCACCTACTGCTAGTGTGGGGTCAGGCAAAGTCAGGGGTCAGGCGAGCTCAGGGTCACCTACTGCTAGTGTGGGGTCAGGGGTCACCTACTGCTAGTGTGGGGTCAGGGGTCACCTACTGCTAGGGTGGGGTCAGGGGTCACCTACTGCTAGGGTGGGGTCAGGGGTCACCTACTGCTAGGGTGGGGTCAGGGGTCACCTACTGCTAGGGTGGGGTCAGGGGTCACCTACTGCTAGTGTGGGGTCAGGGGTCACCTACTGCTAGGGTGGGGTCAGGGGTCACCTACTGCTAGGGTGGGGTCAGGGGTCACCTACTGCTAGTGTGGGGTCAGGGGTCACCTACTGCTAGGGTGGGGTCAGGTGGTGCTGGTAGCCACCCACCCCCCTCGTAGCCGCTCGCTCACAGCACTTGCCCCGACAGTCTGTTGAGGCTACACGGGGGATCTTTGTCTTTAGTAGCGTGCTGTGTACAGTGTGCTGTGTGTACAGTGTGGTGTGTGTACAGTGTGCGGTGTGTGCAGTGTGCTGTGTACAGTGTGGGGTGTACAGTGTGGTGTGTGTACAGTGTGCTGTGTACAGTGCGGTGTGTGTACAGTGTGGCGTGTACAGTGTGGCGTGTACAGTGTGCTGTGTATAGCATTAAGCGAGGAATTTCATTGTATATACGTGAGGGCTAATTAATAAATCATTTGAAGAACACAAATTTGAATCTCTTTTGCACCCATGACTGGACTCACAGAGACCCACAGACTCACCACACAGAGACCCACAGACTCACCACACAGAGACCCACAGACTCACCACACAGAGACCCACAGACTCACCACACAGAGACCCACAGACTCACCACACAGAGACCCACAGACTCACCACACAGAGACCCACAGACTCACCACACAGAGACCCACAGACTCACCACACAGAGACCCACAGACTCACCACACAGAGACCCACAGACTCACCACACAGAGACCCACAGACTCACCACACAGAGACCCACAGACTCACCACACAGAGACCCACAGACTCACCACACAGAGACCCACAGACTCACCACACAGAGACCCACAGACTCACCACACAGAGACCCACAGACTCACCACACAGAGACCCACAGACTCACCACACAGAGACCCACAGACTCACCACACAGAGACCCACAGACTCACCACACAGAGACCCACAGACTCACCACACAGAGACCCACAGACTCACCACACAGAGACCCACAGACTCACCACACAGAGACCCACAGACTCACCACACAGAGACCCACAGACTCACCACACAGAGACCCACAGACTCACCACAAAGAGACCCACAGACTCACCACACAGAGACCCACAGACTCATCACACAGAGACCCACAGACTCATCACACAGAGACCCACAGACTCACCACACAGAGACCCACAGACTCACCACACAGAGACCCACAGACTCACCACACAGAGACCCACAGACTCACCACACAGAGACCCACAGACTCACCACACAGAGACCCACAGACTCACCACACAGAGACCCACAGACTCACCACACAGAGACCCACAGACTCACCACACAGAGACCCACAGACTCATCACACAGAGACCCACAGACTCACCACACAGAGACCCACAGACTCACCACACAGAGACCCACAGACTCACACAGAGACCCACAGAATCACACACAGAGACCCACAGACTCACCACACAGAGACCCACAGACTCACCACACAGAGACCCACAGACTCACCACACAGAGACCCACAGACTCACCACACAGAGACCCACAGAATCACACACAGAGACCCACAGACTCACCACACAGAGACCCACAGACTCACCACACAGAGACCCATAGACTCACCACACAGAGACCCACAGACTCACCACACAGAGACCCATAGACTCACAACACAGAGACCCACAGACTCACACAGAGACCCACAGACTCACCACACAGAGACCCACAGACTCACCACAAGGAGACACACAGACTCACCACACAGAGACCCACAGACTCACCACACAGAGACCCACAGACTCACACAGAGACCCACAGACTCACACAGAGACCCACAGACTCACCACACAGAGACCCACAGACTCACCACAAAGAGACACACAGACTCACCACACAGAGACCCACAGACTCACCACAAAGAGACACACATACTCACCACACAGAGACCCACAGACTCACACAGAGACCCACAGACTCACACAGAGACCCACAGACTCACCACAAAGAGACACACAGACTCACCACACAGAGACCCACAGACTCACCACAAAGAGACACACATACTCACCACACAGAGACCCACAGACTCACACAGAGACCCACAGACTCACACAGAGACCCACAGACTCACCACAAAGAGACACACAGACTCACCACACAGAGACCCCCAGACTCACCACACAGAGACCCACAGACTCACACAGAGACCCACAGACTCAGAGACCCACAGACTCACACAGACCCACAGACTCACCACACAGAGACCCACAGACTCACACAGAGACCCACAGACTCACACAGAGACCCACAGACTCACCACACAGAGACCCACAGACTCACACAGAGACCCACAGACTCACACAGAGACCCACAGACTCACCACACAGAGACCCACAGACTCACACAGAGACCCACAGACTCACACAGAGACCCACAGACTCATCACACAGAGACCCACAGACTCACCACACAGAGACCCACAGACTCATCACACAGAGACCCACAGACTCACCACACAGAGACCCACAGACTCACCACACAGAGACCCATAGACTCACCACACAGAGACCCATAGACTCACACAGAGACCCACAGACTCACTACACAGAGACCCACAGACTCACTACACAGAGACCCACCGACTCACCACACAGAGACCCATAGACTCACACAGAGACCCACAGACTCACCACACAGAGACCCACAGACTCACACAGAGACCCACAGACTCACACAGAGACCCACAGACTCACTACACAGAGACCCACAGACTCACCACACAGAGACCCACAGACTCACACAGAGACCCACAGACTCACACAGAGACCCACAGACTCACACAGAGACCCATAGACTCACACAGAGACCCACAGACTCACACAGAGACCCACAGACTCACACAGAGACCCACAGACTCACACAGAGACCCACAGACTCACCACACAGAGACCCACAGACTCACACAGAGACCCACAGACTCACCACACAGAGACCCACAGACTCACACAGAGACCCACAGACTCATCACACAGCGACCCACAGACTCACCACACAGAGACCCACAGACTCATCACACAGAGACCCACAGACTCACCACACAGAGACCCACAGACTCACCACACAGAGACCCACAGACTCACCACACAGAGACCCACAGACTCACCACACAGAGACCCACAGACTCACCACACAGAGACCCACAGACTCACCACACAGAGACCCACAGACTCACCACACAGAGACCCACAGACTCACACAGAGACCCACAGACTCACACAGAGACCCACAGACTCACACAGAGACCCACAGACTCACACAAAGACCCACAGACTCACACAGAGACCCACAGACTCACACAGAGACCCACAGACTCACACAGAGACCCACAGACTCACACGGAGACCCACAGACTCACACGGAGACCCACAGACTCACACAGAGACCCACAGACTCACACAGAGACCCACAGACTCACACAGAGACCCACAGACTCACCACAAAGAGACACACAGACTCACCACACAGAGACCCACAGACTCACCACACAGAGACCCACAGACTCACACAGAGACCCACAGACTCACACAGAGACCCACAGACTCACACAGACCCACAGACTCACCACACAGAGACCCACAGACTCACACAGAGACCCACAGACTCACACAGAGACCCACAGACTCACCACACAGAGACCCACAGACTCACACAGAGACCCACAGACTCACACAGAGACCCACAGACTCACCACACAGAGACCCACAGACTCACACAGAGACCCACAGACTCACACAGAGACCCACAGACTCATCACACAGAGACCCACAGACTCACCACACAGAGACCCACAGACTCATCACACAGAGACCCACAGACTCACCACACAGAGACCCACAGACTCACCACACAGAGACCCATAGACTCACCACACAGAGACCCATAGACTCACACAGAGACCCACAGACTCACTACACAGAGACCCACAGACTCACCACACAGAGACCCATAGACTCACACAGAGACCCACAGACTCACCACACAGAGACCCACAGACTCACACAGAGACCCACAGACTCACACAGAGACCCACAGACTCACACAGAGACCCACAGACTCACTACACAGAGACCCACAGACTCACCACACAGAGACCCACAGACTCACACAGAGACCCACAGACTCACACAGAGACCCACAGACTCACACAGAGACCCACAGACTCACACAGAGACCCATAGACTCACACAGAGATCCACAGACTCACACAGAGACCCACAGACTCACACAGAGACCCACAGACTCACACAGAGACCCACAGACTCACCACACAGAGACCCACAGACTCACACAGAGACCCACAGACTCACCACACAGAGACCCACAGACTCACACAGAGACCTACAGACTCACCACACAGAGACCCACAGACTCACACAGAGACCCACAGACTCATCACACAGAGACCCACAGACTCACCACACAGAGACCCACAGACTCATCACACAGAGACCCACAGACTCACCACACAGAGACCCACAGACTCACCACACAGAGACCCACAGACTCACCACACAGAGACCCACAGACTCACCACACAGAGACCCACAGACTCACCACACAGAGACCCACAGACTCACACAGAGACCCACAGACTCACACAGAGACCCACAGACTCACACAGAGACCCACAGACTCACACAGAGACCCACAGACTCACACAGAGACCCATAGACTCACACAGAGACCCACAGACTCACACAGAGACCCACAGACTCACACAGAGACCCACAGACTCACACAGAGACCCACAGACTCACACGGAGACCCACAGACTCACACGGAGACCCACAGACTCACACAGAGACCCACAGACTCACACAGAGACCCACAGACTCATCACACAGAGACCCACAGACTCACCACACAGAGACCCACAGACTCATCACACAGAGACCCACAGACTCACCACACAGAGACCCACAGACTCACCACACAGAGACCCACAGACTCACCACACAGAGACCCACAGACTCACCACACAGAGACCCACAGACTCACCACACAGAGACCCACAGACTCACCACACAGAGACCCACAGACTCACCACACAGAGACCCACAGACTCACACAGAGACCCACAGACTCACACAGAGACCCACAGACTCACACAGAGACCCACAGACTCACACAGAGACCCACAGACTCACACAGAGACCCACAGACTCACACAGAGACCCACAGACTCACACAGAGACCCACAGACTCACACAGAGACCCACAGACTCACACAGAGACCCATAGACTCACACAGAGACCCACAGACTCACACAGAGACCCACAGACTAACACAGAGACCCACAGACTCACACAGAGACCCACAGACTCACACGGAGACCCAAGACTCACACGGAGACCCACAGACTCACACAGAGACCCACAGACTCACACAGATACCCACAGACTCATCACACAGAGACCCACAGACTCACACAGAGACCCACAGACTCACACAGAGACCCACAGACTCACACAGAGACCCACAGACTCACACGGAGACCCACAGACTCACACGGAGACCCACAGACTCACACGGAGACCCACAGACTCACACAGAGACCCACAGACTCACACAGAGACCCACAGACTCACACAGAGACCCACAGACTCATCACACAGAGACCCACAGACTCACACAGAGACCCACAGACTCACACAGAGACCCACAGACTCATCACACAGAGACCCACAGACTCACACAGAGACCCACAGACTCACACAGAGACCCACAGACTCACCACACAGAGACCCACAGACTCACCACAAAGAGACACACAGACTCACCACATAGAGACCCACAGACTCACACAGAGACCCACAGACTCACCACACAGAGACCCACAGACTCACACAGAGACCCACAGACTCACACAGAGACCCACAGACTCACACAGAGACCCACAGACTCACACAGAGACCCACAGACTCACACAGAGACCCACAGACTCACACAGAGACCCACAGACTCACACAAAGACCCACAGACTCACACAGAGACCCACAGACTCACACAGAGACCCACAGACTCACACAGAGACCCACAGACTCACACGGAGACCCACAGACTCGCACGGAGACCCACAGACTCACACAGAGACCCACAGACTCACACAGACCCACAGACTCACACAGAGACCCACAGACTCACACAGAGACCCACAGACTCACACAGAGACCCACAGACTCATCACACAGAGACCCACAGACTCACACAGAGACCCACAGACTCACACAGAGACCCACAGACTCATCACACAGAGACCCACAGACTCACACAGAGACCCACAGACTCACACAGAGACCCACAGACTCACACAGAGACCCATAGACTCACACAGAGACCCACAGACTCACACAGAGACCCACAGACTCACCACACAGAGACCCACAGACTCACACAGAGACCCACAGACTCACCACACAGAGACCCACAGACTCACACACAGACCCACAGACTCACACAGAGACCCACAGACTCACCACAAAGAGACACACAGACTCACACAGAGACCCACAGACTCACACAGAGACCCACAGACTCACCACACAGAGACCCACAGACTCACACAGAGACCCACAAACTCACCACACAGAGACCCACAGACTCACACAGAGACCCACAGACTCACACAGAGACCCACAGACTCACACAGAGACCCACAGACTCACACAAAGACCCACAGACTCACACAGAGACCCACAGACTCACACAGAGACCCACAGACTCACCACACAGAGACCCACAGACTCACACAGAGACCCACAGACTCACACAGAGACCCACAGACTCACACAGAGACCCACAGACTCACACAGAGACCCACAGACTCACACAGAGACCCACAGACTCACACAGAGACCCACAGACTCACACAGAGACCCACAGACTCACACAGAGACCCACAGACTCACACAGAGACCCACAGACTCACCACACAGAGACCCACAGACTCACCACAAAGAGACACACAGACTCACCACACAGAGACCCACAGACTCACACAGAGACCCACAGACTCACCACACAGAGACCCACAGACTCACACAGAGACCCACAGACTCACCACACAGAGACCCACAGACTCACACAGAGACCCACAGACTCACCACACAGAGACCCACAGACTCACACAGAGACCCACAGACTCACACAGAGACCCACAGACTCACACAGAGACCCACAGACTCACACAGAGACCCACAGACTCACACAGAGACCCACAGACTCACACAGAGACCCACAGACTCACACAGAGACCCACAGACTCACCACACAGAGATCCACAAACTCACAGAGACCCACAGACTCACACAGAGACCTACGGACTCACACAGAGACCCACAGACTCACACAGAGACCCACAGACTCACCACACAGAGACCCACAGACTCACACAGAGACCCATAGACTCACACGGAGACCCACAGACTCACACGGAGACCCACAGACTCACACAGAGACCCACAGACTCACACAGAGACCCACAGACTCACCACACAGAGACCCACAGACTCACACAGAGACCCATAGACTTACACAGAGACCCACAGACTCACACAGAGACCCACAGACTCACACAGAGACCCACAGACTCACACGGAGACCCACAGACTCACACGGAGACCCATATGTGAGGGTTGATCATGTTTAATAGGGATCCATTTGCCCTCCGATGCAATTCCTTCAAAATTGTTATCGGTCACCAACGCGGATTTGCAAACGTTGCTTTAACGGAAATAAGATGCGGAACACGATGAATCTTAGCAAGATTGGGTTTGTATGAGCTACGCCTTATTCTCTTAGGTTTTTTCGGTAAAAAATAAAAAAATGAAATTAATAAAAATAAAATAAAAAATATACTCTTATTCTCAGGTTTTTTCGGTAAAGTCACGTAGGTAAAAACATTAAAATTAATGAAAGTAAAATAAAACAAAACAAAATAAAATTCACGACGTTTCGGAGGCAACACAAGTCTCCGTCATCAGGTGGGACCGTCACAGCCGAATTAGCTGCATCAAGTGAAGCAATGATTCAAGATGTAATCCCTTCAACTTGCTTATAAGGGATTACATCTTGAATCATTGCTTCACTTGATGCAGCTAATTCGGCTGTGACGGTCCCACCTGATGACGGAGACTTGTGTTGCCTCCGAAACGTCGTGAATTTTATTTTGTTTTGTTTTATTTTACTTTCATTAATTTTAATGTTTTTACCTACTGGGTGACTTTACCGAAAAAACCTGAGAATATGAATCATTGCAGTCACGAAAGCTTCAAATCTAGAATATACTCTTAATTTTGGAGCTTCCGTGACTGCAGGAATTATTATTTGGTTCTTTTGGTTAAGTCACGACTAAAGATAAAATAATAAATACATTTAGTTTATTATTTTATCTTTAGACGTGACTTAACCAAAGAGGGGAAAAAATATTGTTTTTATTAAATGTAAAAAAAGTAAAATAAAAAAATAAATTACAATTAATAAAAGTTAAACAAAAAAAATACAAAAATAAATTAAAATTGATAAAAGTAAAATAATGTTTTCGAAAATAAATAAATTAAAGTAAAATTATTTACTATTATTAATAAAAGTAACGTTATAAAATACATTTTTTTATTGCAATTAATAAAAGTAAAATAAATTAAATAACTTTTTTGCAATTAATAAAAGTAAACTAAGAAAAATCTATTAAAATTAATAAAAGTAAAATAAATTAAATAACTTTTTTGCAATTAATAAAAGTAAACTAAGAAAAATCTATTAAAATTAATAAAAGTAAAATAAATTAAATAACTTTTTTGCAATTAATAAAAGTAAAATGAGAAAAATAAAAAAATCTATTAAAATTAATGAAAGTAAAATAACAGGTCCCTGCGGGGTGGGCTGGTAGGAACGAATAACCAAACAATATAAACATCATGTTTTACTACACTTGTTCAGCCAGCAAAGCCCCACTGAGTCTAAAGGTTTTTTTAATTAAAAACTATCTCAGGGAATGATAAGAGAATGTTGCACTTGTTTAGCCAGGAAAGCCCCACGGAGTCTAAAGGTTTTTGTTAATTAAAAACTATCTCAGGGAATGATAAGGGAATGTTACACTTGTTTAGCCAGGAAAGCGTCACGGAGTCTAAAGGTTTTTTAATTAAAAACTATCTCAGGGAATGATAAGGGAATGTTACACTTGTTTAGCCAGGAAAACGTCACGGAGTCTAAAGGTTTTTGTTAATTAAAAACTATCTCAGGGAATGATAAGGGAATGTTACACTTGTTCAGCCAGCAAAGCGTCACTGAGTCTAAAGGTTTTTTTTAATTAAAAACTATCTCAGGGAATGATAAGGGAATGTTACACTTGTTTAGCCAGGAAAGCGTCACGGAGTCTAAAGGTTTTTTTTTATTAAAAACTATCTCAGGGAATGATAAGGGAATGTTACACTTGTTTAGCCAGGAAAGCCCCACTGAGTCTAAAGGTTTTTTAATTAAAAACTATCTCATGGAATGATAAGAGAATGTTACACTTGTTCAGCCAGGAAAGCCCCACGGAGTCTAAAGGTTTTTTAAATTAAAAACTATCTCAGGGAATTATAAGGGAATGTTACACTTGTTTAGCCAGGAAAGCGTCACGGAGTCTAAAGGTTTTTTTAATTAAAAACTATCTCAGGGAATTATAAGGGAATGTTACACTTGTTTAGCCAGGAAAGCGTCACGGAGTCTAAAGGTTTTTTTAATTAAAAACTATCTCAGGGAATGATAAGGGAATGTTACACTTGTTCAGCCAGGAAAGCGTCACGGAGTCTAAAGGTTTTTTTAATTAAAAACTATCTCAGGGAATGATAAGGGAATGTTACACTTGTTCAGCCAGGAAAGCGTCACGGAGTCTAAAGGTTTTTTAATTAAAAACTATCTCAGGGAATGATAAGGGAATGTTACACTTGTTCAGCCAGGAAAGCCCCACGGAGTCTAAAGGTTTTTTTTAATTAAAAACTATCTCAGGGAATGATAAGGGAATGTTACACTTGTTCAGCCAGGAAAGCGTCACGGAGTCTAAAGGTTTTTTAATTAAAAACTATCTCAGGGAATGATAAGAGAATGTTACACTTGTTCAGCCAGGAAAGCGTCACGGAGTCTAAAGGTTTTTTTAATTAAAAACTATCTCAGGGAATGATAAGGGAATGTTACACTTGTTCAGCCAGGAAAGCGTCACGGAGTCTAAAGGTTTTTTTAATTAAAAACTATCTCAGGGAATGATAAGAGAATGTTACACTTGTTTAGCCAGGAAAGCGTCACGGAGTCTAAAGGTTTTTTAATTAAAAACTATCTCAGGGAATTATAAGGGAATGTTACACTTGTTCAGCCAGGAAAGCGTCACTGAGTCTAAAGGTTTTTTTAATTAAAAACTATCTCAGGGAATGATAAGGGAATGTTACACTTGTTTAGCCAGGAAAGCGTCACTGAGTCTAAAGGTTTTTTTAATTAAAAACTATCTCAGGGAATGATAAGGGAATGTTACACTTGTTCAGCCAGGAAAGCGTCACTGAGTCTAAAGGTTTTTTAATTAAAAACTATCTCAGGGAATGATAAGGGAATGTTACACTTGTTCAGCCAGGAAAGCGTCACTGAGTCTAAAGGTTTTTTAATTAAAAACTATCTCAGGGAATGATAAGGGAATGTTACACTTGTTCAGCCAGGAAAGCGTCACGGAGTCTAAAGGTTTTTTTAATTAAAAACTATCTCAGGGAATGATAAGGGAATGTTGCACTTGTTTAGCCAGGAAAGCGTCACTGAGTCTAAAGGTTTTTAAATTAAAAACTATCTCAGGGAATGATAAGAGAATGTTACACTTGTTCAGCCAGGAAAGCGTCACGGAGTCTAAAGGTTTTTTTAATTAAAAACTATCTCAGGGAATGATAAGGGAATGTTACACTTGTTTAGCCAGGAAAGCGTCACTGAGTCTAAAGGTTTTTTTTAATTAAAAACTATCTCAGGGAATGATAAGGGAATGTTACACTTGTTTAGCCAGGAAAGCGTCACGGAGTCTAAAGGTTTTTTTTAATTAAAAACTATCTCAGGGAATGATAAGGGAATGTTACACTTGTTTAGCCAGCAAAGCGTCACGGAGTCTAAAGGTTTTTGTTAATTAAAAACTATCTCAGGGAATGATAAGAGAATGTTACACTTGTTCAGCCAGGAAAGCCCCATTGAGTCTAAAGGTTTTTTTAATTAAAAACTATCTCAGGGAATGATAAGGGAATGTTACACTTGTTCAGCCAGGAAAGCGTCACGGAGTCTAAAGGTTTTTTTTTATTAAAAACTATCTCAGGGAATGATAAGGGAATGTTGCACTTGTTCAGCCAGGAAAGCGTCACGGAGTCTAAAGGTTTTTTTAATTAAAAACTATCTCAGGGAATGATAAGGGAATGTTACACTTGTTCAGCCAGGAAAGCGTCACTGAGTCTAAAGGTTTTTTAATTAAAAACTATCTCAGGGAATGATAAGGGAATGTTACACTTGTTCAGCCAGGAAAGCGTCACGGAGTCTAAAGGTTTTTTAATTAAAAACTATCTCATGGAATTATAAGGGAATGTTACACTTGTTCAGCCAGGAAAGCCCCACGGAGTCTAAAGGTTTTTTAATTAAAAACTATCTCAGGGAATGATAAGGGAATGTTACACTTGTTTAGCCAGGAAAGCGTCACGGAGTCTAAAGGTTTTTTTAAATTAAAAACTATCTCAGGGAATTATAAGGGAATGTTACACTTGTTTAGCCAGGAAAGCCCCATTGAGTCTAAAGGTTTTTTAATTAAAAACTATCTCAGGGAATGATAAGGGAATGTTACACTTGTTCAGCCAGGAAAGCGTCACGGAGTCTAAAGGTTTTTTAATTAAAAACTATCTCAGGGAATGATAAGGGAATGTTACACTTGTTTAGCCAGGAAAGCGTCACTGAGTCTAAAGGTTTTTTTAATTAAAAACTAACTCAGGGAATGATAAGGGAATGTTGCACTTGTTCAGCCAGGAAAGCGTCACTGAGTCTAAAGGTTTTTTTTAATTAAAAACTATCTCAGGGAATGATAAGGGAATGTTACACTTGTTCAGCCAGGAAAGCGTCACGGAGTGTAAAGGTTTTTTAATTAAAAACTATCTCAGGGAATGATAAGGGAATGTTGCACTTGTTTAGCCAGGAAAGCGTCACGGAGTCTAAAGGTTTTTTTTAATTAAAAACTATCTCAGGGAATGATAAGGGAATGTTACACTTGTTCAGCCAGGAAAGCGTCACGGAGTCTAAAGGTTTTTTTAATTAAAAACTATCTCAGGGAATTATAAGGGAATGTTGCACTTGTTTAGCCAGGAAAGCGTCACGGAGTCTAAAGGTTTTTTTAATTAAAAACTATCTCAGGGAATGATAAGAGAATGTTACACTTGTTTAGCCAGGAAAGCGTCACTGAGTCTAAAGGTTTTTTAATTAAAAACTATCTCAGGGAATGATAAGGGAATGTTACACTTGTTTAGCCAGGAAAGCGTCACGGAGTCTAAAGGTTTTTGTTAATTAAAAACTATTTCAGGGAATGATAAGGGAATGTTACACTTGTTTAGCCAGGAAAGCCCCACGGAGTCTAAAGGTTTTTTTAATTAAAAACTATTTCAGGGAATGATAAGGGAATGTTACACTTGTTTAGCCAGGGAAGCGTCACGGAGTCTAAAGGTTTTTTAATTAAAAACTATCTCAGGGAATTATAAGGGAATGTTACACTTGTTCAGCCAGGAAAGCCTCGCTGAGTCTAAAGGTTTTTTTAATTAAAAACTATCTCAGGGAATGATAAGGGAATGTTACACTTGTTCAGCCAGGAAAGCGTCACGGAGTCTAAAGGTTTTTTAACTAAAAACTATCTCAGGGAATGATAAGGGAATGTTACACTTGTTTAGCCAGGAAAGCGTCACGGAGTCTAAAGGTTTTTGTAATTAAAAACTATCTCAGGGAATGATAAGGGAATGTTACACTTGTTTAGCCAGGAAAGCGTCACTGAGTCTAAAGGTTTTTTTTAATTAAAAACTATCTCAGGGAATGATAAGGGAATGTTACACTTGTTTAGCCAGGAAAACGTCACTGAGTCTCAAGGTTTTTTTAATTAAAAACTATCTCAGGGAATGATAAGGGAATGTTACACTTGTTTAGCCAGGAAAGCGTCACGGAGTCTAAAGGTTTTTTTTAATTAAAAACTATCTCAGGGAATTATAAGGGAATGTTACACTTGTTTAGCCAGGAAAACGTCACTGAGTCTCAAGGTTTTTTTAATTAAAAACTATCTCAGGGAATGATAAGGGAATGTTACACTTGTTTAGCCAGGAAAGCGTCACGGAGTCTAAAGGTTTTTTTTAATTAAAAACTATCTCAGGGAATTATAAGGGAATGTTACACTTGTTTAGCCAGGAAAGCCCCACGGAGTCTAAAGGTTTTTTTTAATTAAAAACTATCTCAGGGAATGATAAGGGAATGTTACACTTGTTCAGCCAGCAAAGCGTCACGGAGTCTAAAGGTTTTTTTAATTAAAAACTATCTCAGGGAATGATAAGGGAATGTTACACTTGTTCAGCCAGGAAAGCGTCACTGAGTGTAAAGGTTTTTGTTAATTAAAAACTATCTCAGGGAATGATAAGGGAATGTTACACTTGTTTAGCCAGGAAAGCGTCACGGAGTCTAAAGGTTTTTTAATTAAAAACTATCTCAGGGAATGATAAGGGAATGTTACACTTGTTTAGCCAGGAAAGCGTCACGGAGTCTAAAGGTTTTTTAATTAAAAACTATCTCAGGGAATGATAAGGGAATGTTACACTTGTTCAGCCAGCAAAGCGTCACGGAGTCTAAAGGTTTTTTTATTAAAAACTATCTCAGGGAATGATAAGGGAATGTTGCACTTGTTTAGCCAGGAAAGCGTCACTGAGTCTAAAGGTTTTTTAATTAAAAACTATCTCAGGGAATGATAAGGGAATGTTGCACTTGTTCAGCCAGGAAAGCGTCACGGAGTCTAAAGGTTTTTTTAATTAAAAACTATCTCAGGGAATGATAAGGGAATGTTACACTTGTTTAGCCAGGAAAGCGTCACGGAGTCTAAAGGTTTTTAAATTAAAAACTATCTCAGGGAATGATAAGGGAATGTTACACTTGTTTAGCCAGGAAAGCCCCACGGAGTCTAAAGGTTTTTTTTAATTAAAAACTATCTCAGGGAATGATAAGGGAATGTTACACTTGTTCAGCCAGCAAAGCGTCACGGAGTCTAAAGGTTTTTTTAATTAAAAACTATCTCAGGGAATGATAAGGGAATGTTACACTTGTTCAGCCAGGAAAGCCTGACTGAGTCTAAAGGTTTTTGTTAATTAAAAACTATCTCAGGGAATGATAAGGGAATGTTACACTTGTTCAGCCAGGAAAGCCCCACTGAGTCTAAAGGTTTTTGTTAATTAAAAACTATCTCAGGGAATGATAAGGGAATGTTACACTTGTTCAGCCAGGAAAGCCCCACTGAGTCTAAAGGTTTTTGTTAATTAAAAACTATCTCAGGGAATGATAAGGGAATGTTACACTTGTTTAGCCAGGGAAGCCCAACGGAGTCTAAAGGTTTTTGTTAATTAAAAACTATCTCAGGGAATGATAAGGGAATGTTGCACTTGTTCAGCCAGGAAAGCGTCACGGAGTCTAAAGGTTTTTGTTAATTAAAAACTATCTCAGGGAATTATAAGGGAATGTTACACTTGTTCAGCCAGGAAAGCGTCACGGAGTCTAAAGGTTTTTGTTAATTAAAAACTATCTCAGGGAATGATAAGGGAATGTTGCACTTGTTTAGCCAGGAAAGCGTCACGGAGTCTAAAGGTTTTTGTTAATTAAAAACTATCTCAGGGAATGATAAGGGAATGTTACACTTGTTTAGCCAGGGAAGCCCAACGGAGTCTAAAGGTTTTTGTTAATTAAAAACTATCTCAGGGAATGATAAGGGAATGTTGCACTTGTTCAGCCAGGAAAGCGTCACGGAGTCTAAAGGTTTTTGTTAATTAAAAACTATCTCAGGGAATGATAAGGGAATGTTACACTTGTTTAGCCAGGGAAGCCCCACTGAGTCTAAAGGTTTTTGTTAATTAAAAACTATCTCAGGGAATTATAAGGGAATGTTACACTTGTTCAGCCAGGAAAGCCCCACTGAGTCTAAAGGTTTTTGTTAATTAAAAACTATCTCAGGGAATGATAAGGGAATGTTACACTTGTTTAGCCAGGGAAGCCCAACGGAGTCTAAAGGTTTTTTTTAATTAAAAACTATCTCAGGGAATGATAAGGGAATGTTGCACTTGTGTAGCCAGCAAAGCCCCACTGAGTCTAAAGGTTTTTTAATTAAAAACTATCTCAGGGAATGATAAGGGAATGTTACACTTGTTCAGCCAGGAAAGCCCCACTGAGTCTAAAGGTTTTTTAATTAAAAACTATCTCAGGGAATGATAAGGGAATGTTGCACTTGTGTAGCCAGCAAAGCCCCACGGAGTCTAAAGGTTTTTTAATTAAAAACTATCTCAGGGAATGATAAGGGAATGTTACACTTGTGTAGCCAGCAAAGCCCCACTGAGTCTAAAGGTTTTTTAATTAAAAACTATCTCAGGGAATGATAAGGGAATGTTACACTTGTTCAGCCAGGAAAGCCCCACTGAGTCTAAAGGTTTTTTAATTAAAAACTATCTCAGGGAATGATAAGGGAATGTTGCACTTGTGTAGCCAGCAAAGCCCCACTGAGTCTAAAGGTTTTTTAATTAAAAACTATCTCAGGGAATGATAAGGGAATGTTGCACTTGTTCAGCCAGGAAAGCCTCGCTGAGTCTAAAGGTTTTTTTTAATTAAAAACTATCTCAGGGAATGATAAGGGAATGTTACACTTGTTCAGCCAGGAAAGCGTCACGGAGTCAAAAGGTTTTTTAATTAAAAACTATCTCAGGGAATGATAAGGGAATGTTGCACTTGTTTAGCCAGGAAAGCGTCACGGAGTCTAAAGGTTTTTTAATTAAAAACTATCTCAGGGAATGATAAGGGAATGTTACACTTGTTCAGCCAGGAAAGCGTCACGGAGTCTAAAGGTTTTTTAATTAAAAACTATCTCAGGGAATGATAAGGGAATGTTACACTTGTTTAGCCAGGAAAGCCCCACTGAGTCTAAAGGTTTTTTTAATTAAAAACTATCTCAGGGAATGATAAGGGAATGTTACACTTGTTCAGCCAGCAAAGCGTCACGGAGTCTAAAGGTTTTTGTTAATTAAAAACTATCTCAGGGAATGATAAGGGAATGTTGCACTTGTTTAGCCAGGAAAGCGTCACGGAGTCTAAAGGTTTTTTTAAATTAAAAACTATCTCAGGGAATGATAAGGGAATGTTGCACTTGTTCAGCCAGCAAAGCGTCACGGAGTCTAAAGGTTTTTTTAATTAAAAACTATCTCAGGGAATGATAAGAGAATGTTACACTTGTTCAGCCAGGAAAGCCTCGCTGAGTCTAAAGGTTTTTGTTAATTAAAAACTATCTCAGGGAATGATAAGGGAATGTTACACTTGTTTAGCCAGGAAAGCCCCACTGAGTCTAAAGGTTTTTTTAATTAAAAACTATCTCAGGGAATGATAAGGGAATGTTACACTTGTTCAGCCAGGAAAGCGTCACTGAGTCTAAAGGTTTTTAAATTAAAAACTATCTCAGGGAATGATAAGGGAATGTTACACTTGTGTAGCCAGGAAAGCGTCACGGAGTCTAAAGGTTTTTTTTAATTAAAAACTATCTCAGGGAATTATAAGGGAATGTTACACTTGTTCAGCCAGGAAAGCGTCACTGAGTCTCAAGGTTTTTTTTAATTAAAAACTATCTCAGGGAATGATAAGGGAATGTTACACTAGTTTAGCCAGGAAAGCGTCACTGAGTCTAAAGGTTTTTTAATTAAAAACTATCTCAGGGAATGATAAGGGAATGTTACACTTGTTCAGCCAGGAAAGCGTCACGGAGTCTAAAGGTTGTTTTTTATTAAAAACTATCTCAGGGAATTATAAGGGAATGTTACACTAGTTTAGCCAGGAAAGCGTCACGGAGTCTAAAGGTTTTTAAATTAAAAACTATCTCAGGGAATGATAAGAGAATGTTACACTTGTTCAGCCAGGAAAGCCTCGCTGAGTCTAAAGGTTTTTTTTAATTAAAAACTATCTCAGGGAATGATAAGGGAATGTTACACTTGTTTAGCCAGGAAAGCGTCACGGAGTGTAAAGGTTTTTTTTAATTAAAAACTATCTCAGGGAATTATAAGGGAATGTTACACTTGTTCAGCCAGGGAAGCCCAACGGAGTCTAAAGGTTTTTTTTAATTAAAAACTATCTCAGGGAATGATAAGGGAATGTTACACTTGTTTAGCCAGGGAAGCCCAACGGAGTCTAAAGGTTTTTTTTAATTAAAAACTATCTCAGGGAATGATAAGGGAATGTTGCACTTGTGTAGCCAGCAAAGCCCCACTGAGTCTAAAGGTTTTTTAATTAAAAACTATCTCAGGGAATGATAAGGGAATGTTACACTTGTTCAGCCAGGAAAGCCCCACTGAGTCTAAAGGTTTTTTAATTAAAAACTATCTCAGGGAATGATAAGGGAATGTTGCACTTGTGTAGCCAGCAAAGCCCCACGGAGTCTAAAGGTTTTTTAATTAAAAACTATCTCAGGGAATGATAAGGGAATGTTACACTTGTGTAGCCAGCAAAGCCCCACTGAGTCTAAAGGTTTTTTAATTAAAAACTATCTCAGGGAATGATAAGGGAATGTTACACTTGTTCAGCCAGGAAAGCCCCACTGAGTCTAAAGGTTTTTTAATTAAAAACTATCTCAGGGAATGATAAGGGAATGTTGCACTTGTGTAGCCAGCAAAGCCCCACTGAGTCTAAAGGTTTTTTAATTAAAAACTATCTCAGGGAATGATAAGGGAATGTTGCACTTGTTCAGCCAGGAAAGCCTCGCTGAGTCTAAAGGTTTTTTTTAATTAAAAACTATCTCAGGGAATGATAAGGGAATGTTACACTTGTTCAGCCAGGAAAGCGTCACGGAGTCAAAAGGTTTTTTAATTAAAAACTATCTCAGGGAATGATAAGGGAATGTTGCACTTGTTTAGCCAGGAAAGCGTCACGGAGTCTAAAGGTTTTTTAATTAAAAACTATCTCAGGGAATGATAAGGGAATGTTACACTTGTTCAGCCAGGAAAGCGTCACGGAGTCTAAAGGTTTTTTAATTAAAAACTATCTCAGGGAATGATAAGGGAATGTTACACTTGTTTAGCCAGGAAAGCCCCACTGAGTCTAAAGGTTTTTTTAATTAAAAACTATCTCAGGGAATGATAAGGGAATGTTACACTTGTTCAGCCAGCAAAGCGTCACGGAGTCTAAAGGTTTTTGTTAATTAAAAACTATCTCAGGGAATGATAAGGGAATGTTGCACTTGTTTAGCCAGGAAAGCGTCACGGAGTCTAAAGGTTTTTTTAAATTAAAAACTATCTCAGGGAATGATAAGGGAATGTTGCACTTGTTCAGCCAGCAAAGCGTCACGGAGTCTAAAGGTTTTTTTAATTAAAAACTATCTCAGGGAATGATAAGAGAATGTTACACTTGTTCAGCCAGGAAAGCCTCGCTGAGTCTAAAGGTTTTTGTTAATTAAAAACTATCTCAGGGAATGATAAGGGAATGTTACACTTGTTTAGCCAGGAAAGCCCCACTGAGTCTAAAGGTTTTTTTAATTAAAAACTATCTCAGGGAATGATAAGGGAATGTTACACTTGTTCAGCCAGGAAAGCGTCACTGAGTCTAAAGGTTTTTAAATTAAAAACTATCTCAGGGAATGATAAGGGAATGTTACACTTGTGTAGCCAGGAAAGCGTCACGGAGTCTAAAGGTTTTTTTTAATTAAAAACTATCTCAGGGAATTATAAGGGAATGTTACACTTGTTCAGCCAGGAAAGCGTCACTGAGTCTCAAGGTTTTTTTTAATTAAAAACTATCTCAGGGAATGATAAGGGAATGTTACACTAGTTTAGCCAGGAAAGCGTCACTGAGTCTAAAGGTTTTTTAATTAAAAACTATCTCAGGGAATGATAAGGGAATGTTACACTTGTTCAGCCAGGAAAGCGTCACGGAGTCTAAAGGTTGTTTTTTATTAAAAACTATCTCAGGGAATTATAAGGGAATGTTACACTAGTTTAGCCAGGAAAGCGTCACGGAGTCTAAAGGTTTTTAAATTAAAAACTATCTCAGGGAATGATAAGAGAATGTTACACTTGTTCAGCCAGGAAAGCCTCGCTGAGTCTAAAGGTTTTTTTTAATTAAAAACTATCTCAGGGAATGATAAGGGAATGTTACACTTGTTTAGCCAGGAAAGCGTCACGGAGTGTAAAGGTTTTTTTTAATTAAAAACTATCTCAGGGAATTATAAGGGAATGTTACACTTGTTCAGCCAGGAAAGCGTCACTGAGTCTAAAGGTTTTTTAATTAAAAACTATCTCAGGGAATGATAAGGGAATGTTGCACTTGTTTAGCCAGGAAAGCGTCACGGAGTCTAAAGGTTTTTTAATTAAAAACTATCTCAGGGAATGATAAGGGAATGTTACACTTGTTTAGCCAGGAAAGCGTCACGGAGTCTAAAGGTTTTTTTTAATTAAAAACTATCTCAGGGAATGATAAGGGAATGTTACACTTGTTCAGCCAGGAAAGCCTCACTGAGTGTAAAGGTTTTTTAATTAAAAACTATCTCAGGGAATGATAAGGGAATGTTACACTTGTTTAGCCAGGAAAGCGTCACTGAGTCTAAAGGTTTTTTAATTAAAAACTATCTCAGGGAATGATAAGGGAATGTTGCACTTGTTTAGCCAGGAAAGCGTCACGGAGTCTAAAGGTTTTTTAATTAAAAACTATCTCAGGGAATGATAAGGGAATGTTACACTTGTTCAGCCAGGAAAGCCCCATTGAGTCTAAAGGTTTTTTTTAATTAAAAACTATCTCAGGGAATGATAAGGGAATGTTACACTTGTTCAGCCAGGAAAGCGTCACGGAGTCTAAAGGTTTTTTTAATTAAAAACTATCTCAGGGAATGATAAGGGAATGTTACACTTGTGTAGGGCTGTTACGGGAGGGCTGTAAGTGCATACGATCCAATGGGTAACAAACACAGTGGGCGGAGTTACGGGAGTACACGGGGGGGGTGCCCGCAGCGACGTCCGCATCAGGCAGCCTGGGGGGTTGTGATCCTGATGGGGGGTATAAAGGGGGAGGACAAGGAGAGCTCGGGGCTCAGTCTGGGAACGAAGGAGGAAGAGTGAAGATCCTCTAGCTAGAGCCCTGGACTCCCCTCGACGCCGCCCTTGTCAGGGCTGCAGAGGAGCGAGCCAGAGGCGTGGTTCCGTGAACCAGGGTTAGACCCTGGGACTCCGGAGACCGTAGCCCGACTCACCAGTGTCGGGCCAGTTAGCCTCCCCTAGCTCGTTAGAGGAGGACTTGGGGATAGGTGAGATTAGCTAGGGGGTATCCCCAGTTATCCGGGTGAGGGGGCCGCTACCCCCTCTAGTGTTGTCCTGTACCGATAAGCTGAAATAAATATACGTGTGCCTCAACCTGGGTGTCCAGCGTCTTCACCGGTACTTCATCTGGTGTCAGAAGTACTACGGACATGGAAACACGTCAGACAGCTCGAGCCAGAGTACCGGAGGAGGACACTGCTGAAGTCGTTGAGCCCGAGGCGGCTCACCAAGACATGGCGCAGCCGGGGGCCGACGCGTTCCTACCGGGGCATCGGCATGAAGAGGGGCCGCAGCCAGACGCGCTACGGCTGGCTCACGAGAGACTGGCGGAGCTACTGTACGCCGCTGCCGCCACGCTGGAAAACATCACGCGGCTGGGGGCTGGTGGTCCACCACGGGGCGAGGGGAGTCGTCAACCTGAGCGCCTTCCCGCCATTTCTGAAAACTCAAACTTTGAATTTCCCGCCATCGTCACGGCAGCTGCGGAGGGCGTGGCCGGGCTCAACCTTGGGTCCGACACCGCTCTCGCTGGGACAGCTGCGTCATCTCCAGCGGAGGGAGCGTCATCACATCCGCGACAGGCGATTCCATCTGCCATTCGCGCCGACGCACAGCCGAGTCCCGGGGATAGCAGCCTACAGACGTCCAAGGCGAACGCTGCGCTACAACAACGGCTGCCTCCGCTGAAAGAATTTGTTGGTGCAGAGGGCGACTGGGGCGGCTTCCAGCGACGCTTCATCGCCCACCAAGAAATGGCAAGGTGGTCCGACGATGAAGCCCTCTGCGCGCTGCCGGCGCTCCTCGACGCAGACGCGCTCGCCGCCCTCACATCGGCGCCGAAAGAGAAGCGGTCTACTCTGCCGAAGGCACTACAGCTGCTGGCCGGGGTCTATGGACCTTCAGCGGAATGCAGAGAGCGGTTCTACGAGCGCAAGCGGGGTGAGAAGGAGTCGCCCCTGGCATACAGGACGAGCCTCCTAGCGCTGGCTAAGACGGCTTTTCCCCGTATGGACGACGATGGCGTGGACGCGATGGTCACGGAGAAAATACTCCTCCTGGCAGACGACCTGGACATCGCTGTCGTCGCACAGGAGGACGCCGAGATGACCTCTCTTCAGGCGGCGCGCCTCCTTCACGCCAACCTTCTGTCCCTGCGGCGGAAAGCCAGCAGGGCATCGGCAGGGCGTGCGGTGGCTGCAGCCACCCTTCCGACGGAGGAGCTCTTCGCCGTCGACCATCGACGGCAACAGGCGCAAGAAGTACGGTCGGCCCGGGACGGGTCAAGCCGTTTCAACCGCCCGTCGTCTCCACCGGGGCTCCCGCGGTGTTTCAACTGCGGCGTCCGGGGCCACGTCGCCTCGGGGTGCCGCTCTCCTCGACAGCGCGGGACGACGGCTCGACGGGACGCCGGGCCTCCTCCTCCCAAGCTCCAGCAACATGACCCGGCGAGTCGCGGCACCACACATGTTTGGCCAAAACACCTACCCGTTGCACGCTCTCGCACCACAACAAACGGGGGGCCGATGTCGCGTTGCGAGGGGCCAACGCGGATCACTGCGGGGACTCAAATCGAGCCCAAACAGTGGTCCGTGTTGGCCCATCGCGTGGTAGCCGCGTCGTCAGGGTCGTCGGCCGTAGTCGGACACATTGACGGGGTAGAAGTACGCATCTTGGTCGATACGGGGGCATCGGCGACAATCATTTCGGAATTAATTTACAATATTCTGCCCGTACAAAGCCGGCCTTTACTGCCGGTTAACGTCCCATTCTATGCCGCTAACGGGGGCTCTCTCGGCATCATGGGACAGATTCGAGCGCAAATTTCTATTGGGGACATCAAATTGTCGGGGCCGATTTTCGTTTCCTCCTCGCTGGCGGTTCCGTGCCTGCTGGGGACGGATTTCTTAGGTAAAATGCCCATTCGTATTTTGATCGACCAAGGATGCATTGAGCTTCCATCGGGGCGGCGCATGGCGTTCCTGCCATCCCCTGCGGCGGCTCGGTCGGCGTTCGCGACGGTACCGGCGTTCGTCGTTGAAACTGTTCGTGTGCCGCCGGGAGCTCAAATGCTAGTGCCTCTGAAACTTCGTAAGCCCTTCGCTAAGGGCATAGGGGATCAGGGTGTTTTGCTGGGACCGTCTAGGGCCGGGGTTAATGGGCCTCATTTGATTCCGGCCCAGACCGTCGTAAGAGGGGACGGGGACCCTTTCATCGCGGTCCTAAATGTGGGATCGCAGACGGTGGTGGTTCCTCAAGGGACGGTGCTCGCTCACGCGACGCCAATGCCCTGCGAGGAACCTGTCGCGAACCACGTTGGCACTGCTTCCCGGATGCTCCCACATTCGGACAGCGATGAAGGGTGGATCGACGCGCTTTGTGCGGGATCGACGGACCTGACAAATTCAGAGCGCCAACAGCTTAGAACGCTACTGAGGGAATTTTCCGACGTTTTCAGTCGTGATAAATATGATTTGGGTTGCACTCACCTGCTGCGTCACCATATTGACACGGGTGACAGCGCGCCAATTCGCCAAAATCCGTTTCGGTTAAGTCCCGCCGAAAAGGACCATGTCAAATCGGCTGTTGATGACATGTTAGCCGCCGACATCATTTCTCCCTCCACCAGCCCGTGGGGAGCGCCGATCGTCCTGGTTAAAAAGCAGGACGGCTCGTTGCGGTTTTGCGTGGATTTTCGGCGCCTTAATAAAATTTCGGTTGCCGACGCATACCCGCTCCCACGGATGGACGAATCGCTGGACGCTTTGGCGGGAGCGCGATTCTTCTCCACACTAGATTTACTTTCGGGATTCTGGCAGCTTCCTCTGGACGATGATTCTAAGCCTAAAACTGCTTTCCGTACACCGCACGGCCTGTTCCAATTCAACCGGTTGCCGATGGGCTTACACTCAGCGCCGGCAACTTTCCAGCGATTGATGGAATTGGTTTTGGCTGGATTGCAATGGGAATCGTGCCTGATTTATTTGGATGACGTTATTGTCTTTGGTAAAACTTTTGATGAACATCTCCAGAGGTTGCGGGCGGTTTTCCTAAAGATGCGGGCTGCTAATTTGAAATTTAAGCCCCAAAAATGCCATTTGTTACGCGAGTCGGTGCGTTATTTGGGGCACATCGTAGGGCGCTCGGGTATTGCTACCGATCCCGCCAAAACGCAGTGTGTCAGCTCCTGGCCGACTCCCACCTCGGTGGGAGAGGTCAGGAGTTTTATTGGCTTCGCATCATATTACCGACGCTTCGTCGCTAATTTTGCAACAATTGCCAAACCCCTACACGCGTTAACATCTAAAGGGGTTCGGTTCCACTGGGGTCAGGATGAGGAAGCTGCTTTCTGCTCCCTTCGGGACGCGCTGGTGAAGGCTCCTCCCTTGATTTACCCAGATTTTTCGAGGCCGTTTTTGCTCGACACCGACGCGAGCAACACGGGTATTGGAGGCGTGCTTTCCCAGGTGGTTGACGGCGTGGAACGGGTGGTCGCGTACGGCAGTCGGGTGTTGTCTCCAACGGAGCAAAGATATTGTGTCACCCGTAGGGAACTGTTGGCAATTGTCTATTTCATCCAACAGTATCGCCCATATCTGTACGGTCGGCATTTCACCGTCCGCACAGATCATGCGGCACTGCAGTACGCCCTGAAGGTTCAACAGCCATCGGGACAATTGTCCCGATGGCTGGAGGTCCTCCAGGATTTCAGTTTTGAAACCACTTATCGTAAGGGCGTTCGCCACACCAACGCTGACGCTCTGTCACGGATGCCAACCGCCTCCGAATGCGCATGTCTCCTGGGGTCGGGGCGTTGCAAGCCAGTGGGGGACGTGATGGTTCCGGTCCTGGCGGCGGCCGCCGACGATGAAACGGTAGTCCCCATTGATATCGCCGAACAGGGGAGAGATTCCCTGCTTGGATTGCCCGTTGATGAATGGGGGCGCCTCCAGTTGGAGGATGCCTCCCTCCTCGCGTTGCGTCGTCGCGCCGGGGAGAGGGGGCGTGTGACGGGTCATGCCGACGCATGGGAAACCCATGCGGGCTTGCTTATGCATTGGGACGGGAAATCCCAGCGTCACCGGCTGGTGGTCCCTTCTGGCCTACGAGGTAAGGTGGTGTGGGCTGCTCATGAGCGCCTCCTCCACCTAGGTACCCAGAAAACACTCGCCTTGCTTCAGCTGAATTTTTTTTGGCCGGGTATGACAAGGGATGTTGCTGATCTGTTGGCGGCATGCCCTCAGTGTGCGCAGCGCAAACCACCGGCACGGGAGTCGAACCCGCCCTTACAATCCATCCAGGTCTCCAGAATAAATGAACTGGTCGCACTGGATATTCTGGGGCCATTCCCCGCCACCTCCAGGGGAAATAAATATTTGCTTACTGGGGTCGAATATTTTACGCGCTGGCCTATGGCCTGGCCCCTGGCGAATCAGTCGGCAGCAGCCATCGTCGACGCCTTTGTCCAAGGTTATGTCATGGACAAAGGTGCCCCGGAGCGGTTGTTGACCGACCAGGGTAGAAATTTTTCGGGGAAACTCCTAAAACAAGTCTGTGATCTCCTGGGAACGAAAAAAATTCGAACCTCCCCCTATCACCCGCAAACGGACGGGATGGTCGAGCGTCTGCATCGCACCATCACGTCTATGTTGTCGCAGCAAGTTTCGGACTCACAGGCTGATTGGGACTTACAAATTCAAGGGGTTCTAGCGGCATACAGATTGGCTCCCCATGCTGCGACGGGGTTTTCACCTTTCTTTCTTATGTATGGCCGCGAACCCGACCCACCTGTTCGGGCACAGTTGCAGATCCACGTGCCGCTGGGCAAATCTAAATTGGACGATCACGTTAAATTTAACCTTGACAAACTGACTGAGGCGCGGGATGCGGCGAGGCTAAATTCTGACAGGCGTCAGAAGGCGAACGAGCGCCTCAGACTGGCTCGCGCGCACGTGCTGCAGTGGAAGCCGGGGGACAGGGCATGGCTGCACTGTCCCCAGGTACCACTCGCGACCTCCTCTAAACTCGTACGCCCGTGGCGGGGCCCCGTCGAGGTTATTGAGGTTTTGAGGCCTCAGTGCGTTCGAATCCAATGGGGGAGGCGCCGGTGGTTTGTACACCCCTCTAGGCTGAAGCCGTTTGTTGCGGTGCGGGGGCCCACGCCACGCACGCGAGGCCAAGCATGTGGGGGGTCGACCGACTCGGAGGGTCCGTCGCTGCTCTCGCCTGATGTGTTGCCGGCTGTCCCACCCACAGGTGTACCGGGAATGACGGGCTCACGCCCTGGAACCCCCACAGGTGATGCCGACAGTCGCGCGACTTCAATCGCGACCTCACCTCGAATGGGACAGCCGCCACCGGATGGTCCGCCGTCCGGGGTTGCCCCGTGTGACGGGCCTGCGGCAAGGACGCGCGCTAAAATGCGCAGACTCTTATAATATACAGCAGGAAGAAAAAGAAAAAAAAAACTTTTCTTATTTATTTTCCTTCACGTGTCATGGTTACTGTATGCTGCGTCGGTGGTGTGCTCCTTGCACACTGAGTGTGTTGTGTTGTGTGGGCGCGGTGTGTGTGTTGTGGGTGCGTTGTGTGTCGTGGGTGTGCTGTGTGTGATGGGGGAGTTCCTGGCTAGTTGTACATACGTGCTTACGGATTTCGTATTTATGCGGGGGGGGGGGTGCGTCGGACATTCCCTTCGGGGGTATGGTTGTTGTTCTTGTTGTTGTTCTGCTATTTGCATTTTGTTGAAAAAATGAGGCACACACGGGGTCGAGGGGTAATTGTTCCTTTATTTGGAATTGTTGCAGCCGGGACGGCTGCGAGCTGTAATGGGGGGGGTGATGTAGGGCTGTTACGGGAGGGCTGTAAGTGCATACGATCCAATGGGTAACAAACACAGTGGGCGGAGTTACGGGAGTACACGGGGGGGGTGCCCGCAGCGACGTCCGCATCAGGCAGCCTGGGGGGTTGTGATCCTGATGGGGGGTATAAAGGGGGAGGACAAGGAGAGCTCGGGGCTCAGTCTGGGAACGAAGGAGGAAGAGTGAAGATCCTCTAGCTAGAGCCCTGGACTCCCCTCGACGCCGCCCTTGTCAGGGCTGCAGAGGAGCGAGCCAGAGGCGTGGTTCCGTGAACCAGGGTTAGACCCTGGGACTCCGGAGACCGTAGCCCGACTCACCAGTGTCGGGCCAGTTAGCCTCCCCTAGCTCGTTAGAGGAGGACTTGGGGATAGGTGAGATTAGCTAGGGGGTATCCCCAGTTATCCGGGTGAGGGGGCCGCTACCCCCTCTAGTGTTGTCCTGTACCGATAAGCTGAAATAAATATACGTGTGCCTCAACCTGGGTGTCCAGCGTCTTCACCGGTACTTCACTTGTTTAGCCAGGAAAGCGTCACGGAGTCTAAAGGTTTTTTTAATTAAAAACTATCTCAGGGAATGATAAGGGAATGTTACACTTGTTCAGCCAGGAAAGCGTCACGGAGTCTAAAGGTTTTTGTTAATTAAAAACTATCTCAGGGAATGATAAGGGAATGTTACACTTGTTCAGCCAGGAAAGCCCCACGGAGTCTAAAGGTTTTTTTAATTAAAAACTATCTCAGGGAATGATAAGGGAATGTTACACTTGTTTAGCCAGGAAAGCGTCACGGAGTCTAAAGGTTTTTTTAATTAAAAACTATCTCATGGAATTATAAGGGAATGTTACACTTGTTTAGCCAGGAAAGCGTCACTGAGTCTAAAGGTTTTTTAATTAAAAACTATCTCAGGGAATGATAAGGGAATGTTACACTTGTTCAGCCAGGAAAGCGTCACGGAGTCTAAAGGTTTTTTAATTAAAAACTATCTCAGGGAATGATAAGGGAATGTTACACTTGTTCAGCCAGGAAAGCGTCACTGAGTCTAAAGGTTTTTTAATTAAAAACTATCTCAGGGAATGATAAGGGAATGTTGCACTTGTTTAGCCAGGAAAGCGTCACGGAGTCTAAAGGTTTTTTAATTAAAAACTATCTCAGGGAATGATAAGGGAATGTTACACTTGTTCAGCCAGGAAAGCGTCACGGAGTCTAAAGGTTTTTGTTAATTAAAAACTATCTCAGGGAATTATAAGGGAATGTTACACTTGTTCAGCCAGCAAAGCGTCACTGAGTCTAAAGGTTTTTTTAAATTAAAAACTATCTCAGGGAATTATAAGGGAATGTTACACTTGTTTAGCCAGGAAAACGTCACCGAGTCTAAAGGTTTTTTTAATTAAAAACTATCTCAGGGAATGATAAGGGAATGTTACACTTGTTTAGCCAGGAAAGCGTCACTGAGTCTAAAGGTTTTTTTAATTAAAAGCTATCTCAGGGAATGATAAGAGAATGTTGCACTTGTTCAGCCAGGAAAGCGTCACTGAGTCTAAAGGTTTTTTTAAATTAAAAACTATCTCAGGGAATGATAAGGGAATGTTACACTTGTTCAGCCAGGAAAACGTCACCGAGTCTAAAGGTTTTTTTAATTAAAAACTATCTCAGGGAATGATAAGGGAATGTTACACTTGTTCAGCCAGGAAAGCGTCACGGAGTCTAAAGGTTTTTTTTAATTAAAAACTATCTCATGGAATGATAAGGGAATGTTACACTTGTTTAGCCAGCAAAGCGTCACGGAGTCTAAAGGTTTTTGTTAATTAAAAACTATCTCAGGGAATGATAAGGGAATGTTGCACTTGTTCAGCCAGGAAAGCGTCACGGAGTCTAAAGGTTTTTTTTAATTAAAAACTATCTCAGGGAATGATAAGGGAATGTTACACTTGTTTAGCCAGGAAAGCGTCACGGAGTCGAAAGGTTTTTTTTAATTAAAAACTATCTCAGGGAATGATAAGGGAATGTTACACTTGTTTAGCCAGGAAAGCCCCACTGAGTCTAAAGGTTTTTTAATTAAAAACTATCTCAGGGAATGATAAGGGAATGTTGCACTTGTTTAGCCAGGAAAGCGTCACGGAGTCTAAAGGTTTTTTTAATTAAAAACTATCTCAGGGAATGATAAGGGAATGTTACACTTGTTTAGCCAGGAAAGCCCCACTGAGTCTAATAGTTTTTTTAAATTAAAAACTATCTCAGGGAATGATAAGGGAATGTTGCACTTGTTTAGCCAGGAAAGCGTCACGGAGTCTAAAGGTTTTTTTAATTAAAAACTATCTCAGGGAATGATAAGGGAATGTTACACTTGTTTAGCCAGGAATGCCCCATTGAGTGTAAAGGTTTTTTTAATTAAAAACTATCTCAGGGAATGATAAGGGAATGTTACACTTGTTTAGCCAGGAAAGCCCCACGGAGTCTAAAGGTTTTTTTAATTAAAAACTATCTCAGGGAATTATAAGGGAATGTTACACTTGTTTAGCCAGGAAAGCGTCACGGAGTCTCAAGGTTTTTTTAATTAAAAACTATCTCAGGGAATTATAAGGGAATGTTACACTTGTTCAGCCAGGAAAGCGTCACGGAGTCTAAAGGTTTTTTAATTAAAAACTATCTCAGGGAATGATAAGGGAATGTTACACTTGTTTAGCCAGGAAAACGTCACTGAGTCTCAAGGTTTTTTAATTAAAAACTATCTCAGGGAATGATAAGGGAATGTTACACTTGTTCAGCCAGGAAAGCGTCACTGAGTCTAAAGGTTTTTTTAATTAAAAACTATCTCAGGGAATGATAAGAGAATGTTACACTTGTTCAGCCAGGAAAGCCTCGCTGAGTCTAAAGGTTTTTTTTAATTAAAAACTATCTCAGGGAATGATAAGGGAATGTTACACTTGTTTAGCCAGGAAAGCGTCACTGAGTCTAAAGGTTTTTTAATTAAAAACTATCTCAGGGAATGATAAGGGAATGTTACACTTGTTTAGCCAGGAAAGCGTCACGGAGTCTAAAGGTTTTTTTTAATTAAAAACTATCTCAGGGAATGATAAGGGAATGTTACACTTGTTTAGCCAGGAAAGCGTCACTGAGTCTAAAGGTTTTTTAATTAAAAACTATCTCAGGGAATGATAAGGGAATGTTACACTTGTTCAGCCAGGAAAGCGTCACGGAGTCTAAAGGTTTTTTTTTTATTAAAAACTATCTCAGGGAATTATAAGGGAATGTTACACTTGTTCAGCCAGGAAAGCCCCACTGAGTGTAAAGGTTTCTGTAGGGTCCTGCCAAGTGTTTGCAGTAGGGGGCGATGTTGATACACCGAATCGGACGATACGAAGGGAGAGTTTGAGGCCTAGTTCTAGGCTTTAGGCCTAGCTGTAGGCTTTAGGCCGCTGTGAGTTATTTTTTAATTTAAATGTTTTAATTATTAATGTTAAAGCTTTAAATGTAAATGTTTCTATTTAAAAACATCAGGGAATGTAACATTGTTAAACATTAACTCCCTCTCACACACGCGGGGGTACGATACGAAGGGAGAGTTTGAGGCCTAGTTCTAGGCTTTAGGCCTAGCTGTAGGCTTTAGGCCGCTGTGAGTTAATTTTAAATTTAAATGTTTTAATTATGAATGTAAAACCTTTAAATGTAAATGTTTCTATTTAAAAACATCAGGGAATGTAACATTGTTAAACATTAACTCCCTTTCACACACGCGGGGGTACGATACGAAGGGAGAGTTTGAGGCCTAGTTCTAGGCTTTAGGCCTAGCTGTAGGCTTTAGGCCGCTGTGAGTTAATTTTTTATTTAAATGTTTTAATTAACAGCTATCTGAGGGAATTATAAGGGAATGTTACACTTGTTTAGCCAGGAAAGCCTCACTGAGTCTAAAGGTTTTTGTAGGGTCCTGCCAAGTGTTTGCAGTAGGGGGCGATGTTGCTATACGGACGGACGGACGGTATAATCTATTGTAGGCTGGTTCACTTCGTTCCTACCAGTAAAAAAACCTATCCAGCGGCCTACCTTGGCTCCTCCCACCCTCACCCAGTATATATACAAGGACTGTTTTATTGGAATTTCTCATTCACTTGATACAGCTATCGTGAGCTGTGACGGTTCCACCGGAAGACGGAGGCTTGTGTTGCCGCCTCCGAAACGTCGTGATGTTTATTTTACTTTTATTAGTTAAAAAGAAATGTCACCAACGTGACTTTACCCAAGAAACATAAGAGTATGAATCCTTGCAGTCACGAAAGCTTCACATCGAGAATGCATATTTGGAGTTTGCGTGTTCTCCCATGTGAGACTAGGCTCTAAGGAAAGCTGTCTCGGGTGTGGACCAATCAACTTCAAGAACAGTGCATATCATTATCAGAGTTGTGTGTTTTGTTTGCATTATGACTGCAGGTATTGTGGTCTATGCAAACATGACTCCTTGTAAAAAATGTGTCAGTTTTGTTGCCAGCTAGAAGGGTAAATAAACAATGATCATATTTTTTACTGGCAAATGAGGTTCCCATAGTGTAGATGCTTGCCCCGAGCTCTCATACTCTGATGGTGCATTGTCTTTGAGTTGTGCGCCTTTTGGCGTCATCTGGTCCAACACCATGTGAGACTAGGCTCTAAGGAAAGCTGTCTCGGGTGTGGACCAATCAACTTCAAGAACAGTGCATATTATCAGAGTTATGAATTTGTTTGCATTATGGCTGCAGGTATTGTGGTCTATGCAAACATGACTCCTTGTGTAAAAAAAGGTGTCAGTTTTGTTGCCAGATAGAAGGGTAAAAAAACAATTATATTTTTCTACTGGCAAAGGAGGTTCCAATAGTGTAAATGCTTAACCCCGAGCTCTCATACTCTGATGGTGCATTGTCTTTGAGTTGTGCGCCTTTTGGCGTCATCTGGTCCAACACCATGTGAGACTAGGCTCTAAGGAAAGCTGTCTCGGGTGTGGGCCAATCAACTTCAAGGACAGTGCATACATTATCAGAGTTGTGTGTTTTGTTTGCATTATGACTGCAGGTATTGTGGTCTATGCAAACATGACTCCTTGTAAAAAAGGTGTCAGTTTTGTTGCCAGATAGAAGGGTAAAAAAACAAGTATCATTATGCATCCAATTATACGTTATATATAGCAGTCGTCTCTTACACAGCAGTCGTCTTTTACCGTTACACCGTAAACTCACGCAGACACCCACAGACTCCTCAAGCAGAGAGACACACAGACACCCACAGAGACACACAGAGACACACAGAGACACACAGACACCCACAGACACCCACAGACTCCTCAAGCAGAGAGACACACAGAGACACACAGACACCTACAGAGACACACAGAGACACACGTAGACCCACAGACACCCACAGAGACACACAGACACCCACAGAGACACACAGAGACACACAGAGACACACAGACACCCACAGAGACACACAGAGACCCACAGACTCCCACAGACGCCCACAGAGACACACAGACACCCACAGAGACACACAGAGACCGACAGAGACACACAGAGACCCACAGACTCCCACAGACGCCCACAGAGACACACAGACACCCACAGACTCCCAAGTAGACCCACAGAGACACACAGTGACACAGACACCCACAGAGACTCACAGAGACCCACAGACTCCCAAGTAGACCCACCGAGACACACAGACACCCACAGAGACACACAGAGACCCACATAGACGCACAGAGACACACAGACACCCACAGAGAGACCCACAGACTCAGAGGGGAAGGAGGATTGAAGGTGGCGGTGGCCGATTCCATCTCAGGGAGTAGGAGGGTTTGCAGTGGAGGGAGCCACCACCCTGTCCACCTCCTCCTGCCCCCCACCCAGACCACCTCCCCTCGCTCCCTGCGACCGCAGATCCACGACGGAGATGGACTTGGCCACGAGCGAGATGGGCACGAGCTCGTAGAAGTAGAGACCCACAGAGACACACAGAGACACACAGAGACACACTGAGACCCACAGAGACACACAGACACACACAGAGACACACAGAGACACACAGACACCCACAGACACCCACAGACTCCTCAAGCAGAGAGACACACAGAGACACACAGACACACACAGAGACACACAGAGACACACTGAGACCCACATAGACGCACAGAGACACACAGACACCCACAGAGAGACCCACAGACTCAGAGGGGAAGGAGGATTGAAGGTGGCGGTGGCCGATTCCATCTCAGGGAGCAGCATTCAGAGGGTTGGCGGCGGAATGAGCCACCAGCCTGTCCACCTCCTCCTGCCCCCCACCCAGACCACCTCCCCTCGCTCCCTGCGACCGCAGATCCACGACGGAGATGGACTTGGCCACGAGCGAGATGGGCACGAGCGCGTAGAAGTAGAGGCCCACTGCGGGCAGCAGAGGCCTCGCGAACGCTTGGTGGAAGGAGTGCAGTGGCCGCATCGAGTCGGCGCAGTAGAAAAGCAGAAGCCCCGCCTCCCAGTCCAGCAAGATGCCCACGCGACGCAGCGGGGACCCACCGCTGCCACCAGCGGTGCCACCGCTGCCACCGCTGCCACCGCTGCCACGGTTGACCGACACCGCCGCCACGGGGAATCTCGCTCCGTTGTGCCAGGCGGATACCTGGGGTGATAGCGGAGGCTTGTTAGAGGAACGCAGAGAGAGAGAGCTTCGTAGAGACTCGTAGAGATACGTAGAGACTCGTAGAGATACATGGAGACTTGTAGAGACACATGGAGATACATAGAGACTCATAGAGATACATGGAGACTTGTAGAGACACATAGAGATACATAGAGACATATAGAGACCCATAGAGACACATAGAGACTCATATAGATACATAGAGACACATAGAGACACATAGAGTCACATAGAGACCCATAGAGACCCATATAGACATATAAAGACTCATAGAGACACATAGAGACTCGTAGAGGCCCATAGAGACTCATAGAGACATATAAAGACTCATAGAGTCACATAGAGACCCATAGAGACCCATAGAGACACATAGAGTCACATAGAGACCCATAGAGACCCATATAGACATATAAAGACTCATAGAGACACATCGAGATACGTAGAGACTCATGAAGGTCCGTAGAGACTCGTAGATGTGTAGCGTCAACGGAGCGGGAGACATGATCCTTGAGGAGGCGCCGTCTTTAATTAGCGCCTTCAGGTCCGCCCTCGCTTCTCCCAGGTCGTGTCTAGCCCAGCCTAGACACGACCCCTGACCCCTGACCCCTGACCCCTGACCGCGTCGACCGAGACAGCCAATCGATGACGACGACACGAGGCCACTCCCAGAGCTCTCGCTCGCCGCTGCTTTTATCCCCCTCTGCCTGGCCTGGCTTCGGCCCTGGTCGCGCCTCAGAGGTCGCAACCGGATACCCGATACCCGTACCCTACCCGATACCCAGCTACCCGTACCCGGCCGGGTACGGGTACCCGTTTGCGACCCTGGTGCGGCCGGGTACGGGTACGGGTACGGGTACGGGTACGGGTAGGCCGTGAGTCACTGGTGAGTCACCGTTTGTCACTCATTTCCCAACGTCTTGTCTCTTCTCACAATTCAAATTCCTAGAATCAACCCACCCGCGCCTGCAACGTGGCTTCATCCCAGAGGTCGCAATCGGGTACCCGATACCCGTACCCTACCCGTACCCGGCCGGGTACGGGTAGGGTACGGGTACGGGTAGGGTACGGGTACGGGTAGGGTACGGGTAGGGTACGGGTAGGGTACGGGTAGGGTACGGGTACGGGTAGGGTACGGGTAGGGTACGGGTAGGGTACGGGTAGGGTACGGGTAGGGTACGGGTACGGGTAGGGTACGGGTAGGGTACGGGTAGGGTACTGGTATTGGGTAGGGTACGGGTAGTGTACGGGTAGGGTACGGGTATTGGGTAGGGTACGGGTAGGGTACGGGTACCCGTTTGCGACCCTGGTGCGGCCGGGTACGGGTAAGGAATCAAAACCCGTTTGCGACCTCGGCCGTGCCTCCCTCCCTTCTCGAACCCACTAGCGCAGCGGTCCCCGGTTTCGTGGAAGACAATGTTTTTCACGGACCGGGAGGGGGGGGGGGGGGGGAAGGGTGGTTCAACATTGGGGGTCATCATTGGGGTCTTTGCCCCTTTTCAAGGAAGCTCTCCGGCTACGTTTGTTCTTTACTCAGCTTGGCTACTAGGGGTTGGCAGCTTTTGGGCTCACCACAACGGTGACTGAGACGAGTACGTCGGTGCGGGAACGACGCGCGGATGGAAGTGGTCAATCAAACAGTGGCGGCGGGCGAGCCACACATGGACTCACCGCTCTCTCCTCCCGCTGTACGGCCCGGTTCCTAACAGGACGTGAACTGGTACCGGTCCGCGGCCCGGGGGTCGGGGAGACCCCTGAACTAGCGGGTTCCACGGGCTTCCAGACCCTTGCCCCAGTTCCTCCGCCCTGCCGAGACGCACAGCCGCGTCGGCGCTCACCGGCGCGTGCGCCAGAGGTCGCAAGCGGGTTTTGATTCCTTACCCCTCGTACCCGTACCCGTACCCGGCCGCACCAGGGTCGCAAGCGGGTTTTGATTCCGTACCCGTACCCGTACCCGGCCGCACCAGGGTCGCAAGCGGGTACCCGTACCCGTACATAGAGACACGCGGAGACTCGTGGAGATCCGGCAACCCCCCACCACCCCCCCACGAGTCCGTCACCTGGTCGTAGAGACTCATCGAGACTCGTAGAGACTCGTAGAAGTACTCAGAGACTCGGAGAGATACGCGGAGACTCATAGAGCTATACAGAGAATCGTGAAGGTCCCTAGAGACTCGTAGAGACTCAGAGAGACACATCGAGACTCGTAGAGACTCGCAGAAGTGCTCAGAGACTCAGAGAGATACATAGAAACTCATGAAGGTCCCTAGAGACTCGTAGAGACTCGTAGAGATACATAGAGACCCATAGAGACACATAGAGACCCATAGAGACTCTTAGGGACACATCGAGATACGTAGAGACTCATGAAGGTCTGTAGAGACTCGTAGAGACCCATAGAGACTCGTAGAGACTCAGAGAGATACGTAGAGACTCATGAAGGTTTCTAGAGACTCGGAGAGACACACCGAGACTCGTAGAGACTCGGAGAGATACTTAGAGACTCATGAAGGTTTCTAGAGACTCGGAGAGACACATAGAGACTCGTAGAGACTCGGAGAGATACGTAGAGACTCATGAAGGTTCCTAGAGACTCAGAGAGACACACCGAGACTCGTAGAGACTCGGAGAGATACGTAGAGACTCATGAAGGTTTCTAGAGACTCGGAGAGACACACCGAGACTCGTAGAGACTCGGAGAGATAGGTAGAGACTCATGAAGGTTTCTAGAGACTCGGAGAGACACACCGAGACTCGTAGAGACTCGGAGAGATACATAGAGACTCATGAAGGTTCCTAGAGACTCGGAGAGACACATAGAGACTCGTAGAGACTCGGAGAGATACGTAGAGACTCATGAAGGTTCCTAGAGACTCGGAGAGACACATAGAGACTCGTAGAGACTCGGAGAGATACGTAGAGACTCATGAAGGTTCCTAGAGACTCGGAGAGACACACCGAGACTCGTAGAGACTCGGAGAGATACGTAGAGACTCATGAAGGTTCCTAGAGACTCGTAGAGACACATCGAGACTCGGAGAGACTCGGAGAGATACATAGAGACTCAAGAAAGTCCGTAGAGACTCGTAGAGACACACCGAGACTCGTAGAGACTCGGAGAGATACATAGAGACTCATGAAGGTTCCTAGAGACTCAGAGAGACACACAGAGACTCGTAGATACTCGGAGAGATACATAGAGACTCATGAAGGTTCCTAGAGACTCGTAGAGACACATCGAGACTCGTAGAGACTCGGAGAGATACATAGAGACTCATGAAGGTTCCTAGAGACTCGTAGAGACACACCAAGACTCGTAGAGACTCGGAGAGATACATAGAGACTCATGAAGGTTCCTAGAGACTCAGAGAGACACACCGAGACTCGTAGAGACTCGGAGAGATACGTAGAGACTCATGAAGGTTCCTAGAGACTCAGAGAGACACACCGAGACTTGTAGAGACTCGGAGAGATACGTAGAGACTCATGAAGGTCCGTAGAGACTCGTAGAGACACACCGAGACTCGTAGAGACTCGGAGAGATACATAGAGACTCATGAAGGTCTCTAGAGACTCGTAGAGACTCGTAGAGATACATAGAGACCCATAGAGAGACATAGAGACCCATGGAGACTCTTAGGGACACATCGAGATACGTAGAGACTCATGAAGGTCCGTAGAGACTCGCAGAGACCCATAGAGACTCGTAGAGACTCGGAGAGATACATAGAGACTCATGAAGGTTCCTAGAGACTCGGAGAGACACACCGAGACTCGTAGAGACTCGGAGAGATACGTAGAGACTCATGAAGGTTCCTAGAGACTCGGAGAGACACACCGAGACTCGTAGAGACTCGGAGAGATACGTAGAGACTCATGAAGGTTCTTAGAGACTCGGAGAGACACACCGAGACTCTTAGAGACTCGGAGAGATACGTAGAGACTCATGAAGGTTCCTAGAGACTCGGAGAGACACACCGAGACTCGTAGAGACTCGGAGAGATACATAGAGACTCATGAAGGTTCCTAGAGACTCAGAGAGACACACCGAGACTCGTAGAGACTCGGAGAGATACGTAGAGACTCATGAAGGTCCGTAGAGACTCGTAGAGATACATAGAGACCCATAGAGACACATAGAGACCCATAGAGACTCTTAGGGACACATCGAGATACGTAGAGACTCAAGAAGGTCCGTAGAGACTCGTAGAGACACACCGAGACTCGTAGAGACTCGGAGAGATACGTAGAGACTCATGAAGGTTCCTAGAGACTCGGAGAGACACACCGAGACTCGTAGAGACTCGGAGAGATACATAGAGACTCATGAAGGTTCCTAGAGACTCAGAGAGACACACCGAGACTTGTAGAGACTCGGAGAGATACGTAGAGACTCATGAAGGTCCGTAGAGACTCGTAGAGACACACCGAGACTCGTAGAGACTCGGAGAGATACGTAGAGACTCATGAAGGTTCCTAGAGACTCGGAGAGACACACCGAGACTCGTAGAGACTCGGAGAGATACGTAGAGACTCATGAAGGTCCGTAGAGACTCGTAGAGACACACCGAGACTCGTAGAGACTCGGAGAGATACGTAGAGACTCATGAAGGTTCCGAGAGACTCGGAGAGACACACCGAGACTCGTAGAGACTCAGAGAGATACATAGAAACTCATGAAGGTCTCTAGAGACTCGTAGAGACTCGTAGAGATACATAGAGACCCATAGAGAGACATAGAGACCCATAGAGACTCTTAGGGACACATCGAGATACGTAGAGACTCATGAAGGTCCGTAGATACTCGTAGAGACACACCGAGACTCGTAGAGACTCGGAGAGATATGTAGAGACTCATGAAGGTTCCTAGAGACTCGGAGAGACACACCGAGACTTGTAGAGACTCGGAGAGATACGTAGAGACTCATGAAGGTTCCTAGAGACTCGTAGAGGCACATAGAGACTCGGAGAGATACGTAGAGACTCATGAAGGTTCCTAGAGACTCGTAGAGACACATAGAGACTCGGAGAGATACGTAGAGACTCATGAAGGTCCGTAGAGACTCGTAGAGACCCATAGAGACTCGTAGAGACTCGGAGAGATACGTAGACTCATGAAGGTTCCTAGAGACTTGTAGAGACACACCGAGACTCGTAGAGACTCGGAGAGATACATAGAGACTCATGAAGGTTCCTAGAGACTCATAGAGACACACCGAGACTCGTAGAGATTCGGAGAGATACGTAGAGACTCATGAAGGTTCCTAGAGACTCGGAGAGACACACCGAGACTCGTAGAGACTCGGAGAGATACGTAGAGACTCATGAAGATCCGTAGAGACTCATAGAGACACACACCGAGACTCGTAGAGACTCGGAGAGATACGTAGAGACTCATGAAGGTTCCTAGAGACTCGGAGAGACACATAGAGACTCGTAGAGACTCGGAGAGATACGTAGAGACACAAGAAGGTCCATAGAGACTCGTAGAGACACACCGAGACTCGTAGAGACACACCGAGACTCGTAGAGGCTCGTAGAAGTACATAGAGACTCGTAGAGACGCGCGGAGACTCGCGGAGATCCGGCAACGGCCCGAGTCGGTCACCTGGTTGTCGTGCGCGTAGAGGCACCACGACTCGGCGTTGGCGCCCAGCCGGCTCGCCTCACTGTCCCCCTTGCGCCGGATGGTTCCGTAGGCGGCGCCGACGCGGAACCAGCCGCGGGCCGCGGTGACGTCCACCTCCCAGTAGTGGCGGCCAGCAGACAGAGACTCCCGGCACAGAGCCTGGCGGCAGCCATCAAAGCGCTCCGGGCAGGCCCCACCGCTGCCACCAACGCCGCTGTTACCGCCACTACCGCCACCACCGCTGCTGCCAATACCACCACCACTACTACTACCACTACCACCACTACCACCACCACCACCACTACCACCACTACCGCCACTACCACCACTACCACCACTACCACTACTACCACCACCACCACCACTACCACCACTACCGCCACTACCACTACCACCACCACCACCACTACCGCCACTACTACCACTACCACCACTACCACCACCACCACCACTACCACCACTACCACCACTACCACCACCACCACCACTACCGCCACTACCGCCACTACCACCACTACCACCACTACCACTACTACCACCACCACCACCACTACCACCACTACCGCCACTACCACTACCACCACCACTACCACCACCACCACTACTACCGCTGCCACTACCACTACCACCACCGCCGCCGCTGCCACGGCCGCCGATGCCGCGAATCACGGACACGGTGCGGAGGTCGTCGGAGACGTGGAGTCGAGGGTGGGCGGTGGCACGGTCCAGGGTGGGAGAGAAGCCGTCTGTGGCGGGAGGGGGGTGGGGTGGGGAGATGTGCAGAGAGGGAGAGAGACTCGTAGAGACATGCTGCACACTCGAAATGAAGCACCTGGGCAGGTGCTCCAAATCGAGGGCAAGCACATTTATTTATTGTGGTTCATATTAATCGCGGGAAGAACCGCGCCGTCACTCTGTCAAATGCAACAGCACGCGTGTTACACGTGGCCTTGCTCCCGAGACGCCATTAACCACGTGACTGGTCTACACGTGCGGTTATTCATTAACCCTTCCTCTTGAACCGAATTCTACTACTTATAAACCATCCTTGTGTTTGACAATCACATTTGCACACCACTATTCGAATATTACTTTAATCCTAAGCTGTATGTCTATCTATACCATCCACTTATATCGGTATCTTACACCCATTATATGTACTGTATGTGTACAGTATACGTACTGTATGTGTCACCATTGTACAGCTTACTACTTTACACGTGTTCTATTCTCAATAGCATAGCAAGTAGCAGAGGTGGGACAAAGTCATTGTTATGCAAGTCCAAGTCGAGTCGCAAGTCATCAAATTCATGACTCGAGTCTGACTCGAGTCCAAGTCACATGACTCGAGTCCACATCTCAGAGGTGGGACAAAGTCATTGTTATGCAAGTCCAAGTCGAGTCGCAAGTCATCAAATTCATGACTCGAGTCTGACTCGAGTCCAAGTCACATGACTCGAGTCCACACCTCTGGCAAGTAGTCATACTCTGGGTACATGGGCATGGTTATAGACTAAACAGTATTCGAGTCAGAGAATTACAATGACAGTAACGAATTACAGTGCGTCATCCCTTTACAATGCACAGCGCTAAAACGCCTCTAATTGCATGTATCACCAACGAACAATTCAAAGCAAAGGCTTAAAGTCTAGAACAAGTCTAGAACAAGTCTAGGACATTTATACAACGATCAAAAACAACCTTTGGGTCCTTTGCCTGTAAAATGCAACAGCGCATGCGACTGGTATATCCGCGTGGTCATTCAACAACCCTGCCAGCCACCTACAGGCCCGACTCAGTCATCACATGCTGCTGTACACACATGCATTGATGCACCGCACAGCACATCAGGACTTTCACAGAACCACACACAAGGACATAATTAAAAGAGTGATCCATTCCTAATGTGCCACAGATACGTGGAGATTCGTAGAGACCCACAGAGACACAGAGACGCATAGAGAGACACAGAGACCCATAGAGATACACAGAGACCCACAGAGACACAGAGACGCATAGAGACACACAGAGACCCATAGAGATACACAGAGACGCATAGAGATACACAGAGACCCACAGAGACACAGAGACGCATAGAGACACACAGAGACCCATAGAGATACACAGAGACCCACAGAGACACAGAGACGCATAGAGACACATAGAGATCCATAGAGATACACAGAGACACACAGACAGAGACCCACAGAGACACACAGACACCCATAGAGACACACAGACACTCACAGAGACACACAGAGACCCATAGAGACACATAGAGACCCACAGAGAGAGAGAGACTCAGAGAGACCCACAGAGACACACCCACAGACCCACAAAAACCCACAGACACCCACAGAGACCCACACACACAGAGACACACAGAGACAGAGAGACACACACACACAGAGACACACAGAGAAACACACAGAGACCCACAGAGACACACACAAAGACTCATAGACACACACAAAAACCCACAGACACCCACAGAAACCCACAGAGACACCCACAGAAACCCACACAGACACACACAGAGACACACAGAGACCCACAGAGACACCCACAGAAATCCACAAACCCACAGAGACCCATAGAGACACACACAGACACATAGAGACCCACAGAGATACCCACAGAAACCCACAGATCCACACAGACACCCACAGAGACCCACAGAGACACACAGAGACACACACACAGAGACACAGAGACACACAGAGACACACACAGAAACCCACAGAGACACACACACACAAAGACTCACAGAAACCCACAGAAACACACAGACACACACAGACACACACAGATCCACACAGAAACACACAGCGGAGAGACCCACAGACACACACAGAGACACACAGAGACCCACAGACACACACAGACACACACACACACAGAAACACACAGCGGAGAGACCCACACTTCTCGACGAGCTCCCGCTTGCTCATCGCCTCTCTGCGCGGAGTCCCGAGACCTCTCGACGGAGTCACCAGCGACGGCTCTGGCGGCTCCTCTGTCCGCTCCGACTCGTCGCTCAGCGCGTCCACGCGGGGACCCAGCAGCGTGGACAGGATGTCGTCCAGACGGCCGTGCAGGCGGGAGACGCACTCGACGGCGACAGAGGCGGGAAGCCGCGTGCAAAACGCCACGTGGCGGCGGGAGAGACACGTGATGCTGCGTCACAGGGAGGGGGGAGGGGGGAGGGGCGAGATGCCACGTGGCGGCGGGAGAGACACGTGATGCTGCGTCACAGGGAGGGGGGAGGGGCGGTAACGGGGGGACGGTTATACGCAGATACAGACACACACACACACAGACACACACACACAGACACACACACACACAGACACACACACACACAGACACACACACACACAGACTCACACACACACAGACACACACAGACACACACACAGACACACACAGACACACACACACACAGACACACACAGACACACACACACACAGACACACACACAGACACACACACAGACACACACACACAGACACACACACAGACACACACACACAGACACACACACAGACACAGACACACACACAGACACACACACAGACACACACACAGACACACACA
>NC_136329.1:5481530-5545819 GCF_964198595.1 Lampetra fluviatilis
CACAGCGCACTCACAGCGCACTCACAACGCACACACAGCGCACTCACAACGCACTCACAACGCACACACAGCGCACTCACAGCGCACTCACAGCGCACTCACAGCGCACTCACAACGCACACACAGCGCACTCACAACGCACTCACAACGCACTCACAGCGCACTCACAGCGCACTCACAGCGCACACACAGCGCACTCACAGCGCACTCACAACGCACTCACAGCGCACTCACAGCGCACTCACAACGCACTCACAACGCACACACAGCGCACTCACAACGCACTCACAACGCACACACAGCGCACTCACAGCGCACTCACAACGCACTCACAACGCACACACAGCGCACTCACAACGCACTCACAACGCACACACAGCGCACTCACAGCGCACACACAACGCACTCACAGCGCACTCACAACGCACACACAACGCACTCACAGCGCACTCACAGCGCACACACAGCGCACTCACAGCGCACTCACAACGCACTCACAGCGCACTCACAGCGCACACACAGCGCACTCACAGCGCACACACAGCGCACTCACAGCGCACTCACAGCGCACTCACAGCGCACTCACAGCGCACTCACAGCGCACACACAGCGCACACACAGCGCACACACAGCGCACTCACAGCGCACTCACAGCGCACTCACAACGCACACACAACGCACTCACAACGCACTCACAACGCACACACAACGCACTCACAGCGCACACACAACGCACACACAGCGCACACACAGCGCACACACAGCGCACTCACAGCGCACTCACAACGCACACACAGCGCACACACAGCGCACTCACAGCGCACTCACAGCGCACTCACAACGCACACACAACGCACTCACAGCGCACACACAACGCACACACAGCGCACACACAGCGCACACACAGCGCACTCACAGCGCACTCACAACGCACACACAGCGCACACACAGCGCACACACAGCGCACTCACAGCGCACTCACAACGCACACACAACGCACTCACAACGCACTCACAACGCACACACAACGCACTCACAGCGCACACACAACGCACACACAGCGCACACACAGCGCACTCACAGCGCACTCACAACGCACACACAGCGCACTCACAGCGCACTCACAACGCACACACAACGCACTCACAGCGCACACACAACGCACACACAGCGCACTCACAGCGCACACACAACGCACTCACAGCGCACACACAACGCACACACAGCGCACTCACAGCGCACACACAGCGCACTCACAGCGCACACACAGCGCACACACAGCGCACACACAGCGCACACACAGCGCACTCACAACGCACTCACAGCGCACTCACAGCGCACTCACAGCGCACACACAGCGCACTCACAGCGCACACACAGCGCACACACAGCGCACTCACAGCGCACACACAGCGCACACACAGCGCACACACAGCGCACACACAGCGCACTCACAACGCACTCACAGCGCACTCACAGCGCACTCACAGCGCACACACAGCGCACACACAGCGCACTCACAGCGCACTCACAGCGCACACACAGCGCACACACAGCGCACACACAGCGCACACACAGCGCACTCACAGCGCACACACAGCGCACACACAGCGCACACACAGCGCACTCACAGCGCACTCACAGCGCACTCACAGCGCACTCACAGCGCACTCACAGCGCACACACAGCGCACACACAGCGCACACACAGCGCACACACAGCGCACTCACAACGCACTCACAGCGCACTCACAGCGCACTCACAGCGCACTCACAACGCACTCACAACGCACTCACAGCGCACACACAGCGCACTCACAACGCACACACAGCGCACACACAGCGCACTCACAGCGCACACACAGCGCACTCACAACGCACTCACAACGCACACACAGCGCACTCACAACGCACACACAGCGCACTCACAGCGCACACACAGCGCACACACAGCGCACTCACAGCGCACACACAGCGCACTCACAACGCACACACAGCGCACTCACAGCGCACACACAGCGCACACACAGCGCACTCACAACGCACACACAGCGCACTCACAACGCACTCACAGCGCACACACAGCGCACTCACAACGCACACACAGCGCACACACAGCGCACTCACAGCGCACTCACAGCGCACACACAGCGCACTCACAACGCACACACAGCGCACACACAGCGCACTCACAGCGCACTCACAGCGCACACACAGCGCACACACAGCGCACACACAGCGCACACACAGCGCACTCACAGCGCACACACAGCGCACACACAGCGCACACACAGCGCACTCACAACGCACTCACAGCGCACTCACAGCGCACTCACAGCGCACTCACAACGCACTCACAGCGCACTCACAACGCACTCACAGCGCACTCACAGCGCACTCACAGCGCACTCACAACGCACTCACAGCGCACTCACAACGCACTCACAGCGCACTCACAGCGCACACACAGCGCACTCACAGCGCACTCACAGCGCACTCACAGCGCACACAGCACACACAGCGCACACACAGCGCACTCACAGCGCACACACAGCGCACACACAGCGCACACACAGCGCACACACAGCGCACTCACAGCGCACTCACAGCGCACACAGCACACACAGCGCACACACAGCGCACACACAGCGCACACACAGCGCACACACAGCGCACACACAGCGCACACACAGCGCACTCACAGCGCACTCACAGCGCACACACAGCGCACTCACAACGCACTCACAACGCACACACAGCGCACACACAGCGCACTCACAGCGCACTCACAGCGCACTCACAGCGCACTCACAGCGCACTCACAGCGCACTCACAGCGCACACACAGCGCACACACAGCGCACTCACAGCGCACACACAACGCACTCACAGCGCACACACAGCGCACTCACAGCGCACACACAGCGCACTCACAGCGCACTCACAGCGCACTCACAGCGCACTCACAGCGCACTCACAGCGCACACACAACGCACACACAGCGCACACACAGCGCACTCACAACGCACTCACAACGCACACACAGCGCACACACAGCGCACTCACAGCGCACTCACAGCGCACTCACAGCGCACTCACAGCGCACTCACAGCGCACTCACAGCGCACACACAACGCACTCACAGCGCACACACAGCGCACTCACAGCGCACTCACAGCGCACTCACAACGCACACACAGCGCACTCACAGCGCACTCACAGCGCACACACAGCGCACTCACAGCGCACTCACAGCGCACACACAGCGCACACACAGCGCACTCACAACGCACTCACAGCGCACTCACAGCGCACACACAGCGCACACACAGCGCACTCACAACGCACTCACAGCGCACACACAACGCACTCACAGCGCACTCACAGCGCACACACAGCGCACACACAGCGCACACACAGCGCACTCACAGTGCACACACAGCGCACACACAGCGCACTCACAACGCACTCACAGTGCACACACAGCGCACACACAGCGCACTCACAGCGCACTCACAGCGCACTCACAGCGCACACACAGCGCACTCACAACGCACTCACAGCGCACTCACAGCGCACACACAGCGCACACACAGCGCACTCACAGCGCACTCACAGTGCACACACAGTGCACTCACAACGCACACACAGCGCACACACAGCGCACTCACAGTGCACACACAGTGCACTCACAGTGCACACACAGTGCACACACAGCGCACTCACAGCGCACACACAGTGCACTCACAACGCACACACAGTGCACTCACAACGCACACACAGTGCACTCACAACGCACACACAGTGCACTCACAGCGCACACACAGTGCACTCACAACGCACTCACAGCGCACACACAGCGCACACACAGCGCACACACAGCGCACACACAGTGCACACACAGTGCACTCACAACGCACTCACAGCGCACTCACAACGCACACACAGCGCACTCACAGCGCACACACAGCGCACACACAGCGCACTCACAGCGCACTCACAGCGCACTCACAGTGCACACACAGCGCACACACAGCGCACTTACAACGCACTCACAGCGCACTCACAGCGCACTCACAGCGCACACACAGCGCACACACAGCGCACTCACAGTGCACACACAGCGCACACACAGCGCACACACAACGCACTCACAACGCACTCACAGCGCACACACAGCGCACTCACAGTGCACACACAGCGCACACACAGCGCACTCACAACGCACTCACAGCGCACTCACAGCGCACTCACAGCGCACACACAGCGCACACACAGCGCACTCACAGCGCACTCACAGCGCACTCACAGCGCACTCACAACGCACTCACAGTGCACACACAGCGCACTCACAGCGCACACACAGCGCACTCACAGTGCACACACAGCGCACACAGCGCACTCACAACGCACTCACAGCGCACTCACAGCGCACTCACAGCGCACACACAGCGCACACACAGCGCACTCACAACGCACTCACAGCGCACTCACAGCGCACTCACAGCGCACACACAGCGCACTCACAGCGCACTCACAGTGCACTCACAGCGCACACACAGCGCACACACAGCGCACTCACAGCGCACTCACAACGCACTCACAGTGCACACACAGCGCACACACAGCGCACTCACAGCGCACTCACAGCGCACTCACAACGCACTCACAGCGCACTCACAGCGCACTCACAACGCACTCACAGCGCACACACAGCGCACTCACAGCGCACTCACAGCGCACTCACAGCGCACACACAGCGCACTCACAACGCACTCACAACGCACTCACAGCGCACTCACAACGCACTCACAACGCACTCACAGCGCACTCACAACGCACTCACAGCGCACACACAGCGCACTCACAGCGCACTCACAGCGCACTCACAGCACACACACAGCGCACACACAGCGCACTCACAACGCACTCACAGCGCACTCACAGCGCACACACAGCGCACTCACAGCGCACACACAGCGCACTCACAGCGCACTCACAGCGCACACACAGCGCACACACAGCGCACTCACAGCGCACTCACAACGCACTCACAGCGCACACACAGCGCACACACAGCGCACTCACAGCGCACTCACAGTGCACACACAGCGCACACACAGCGCACTCACAACGCACTCACAGCGCACTCACAGCGCACACACAGCGCACTCACAGCGCACTCACAGCGCACACACAACGCACTCACAGCGCACACACAGCGCACACACAGCGCACTCACAGCGCACTCACAACGCACTCACAGCGCACACACAGCGCACACACAGCGCACTCACAGCGCACTCACAGTGCACACACAGCGCACACACAGCGCACTCACAACGCACTCACAGCGCACTCACAGCGCACACACAGCGCACACACAGCGCACTCACAGCGCACTCACAGCGCACTCACAGTGCACACACAGCGCACTCACAACGCACTCACAGCGCACACACAGCGCACACACAGCGCACTCACAGCGCACTCACAGTGCACACACAGCGCACACACAGCGCACTCACAACGCACTCACAGCGCACTCACAGCGCACTCACAGCGCACACACAGCGCACTCACAGCGCACTCACAGCGCACACACAGCGCACACACAACGCACTCACAGCGCACTCACAACGCACTCACAGCGCACACACAACGCACTCACAACGCACACACAGCGCACTCACAGCGCACTCACAGCGCACACACAGCGCACACACAGCGCACTCACAACGCACTCACAGCGCACTCACAGCGCACTCACAGCGCACACACAGCGCACTCACAACGCACTCACAGCGCACACACAGCGCACACACAGCGCACACACAGCGCACTCACAGCGCACACACAGCGCACTCACAACGCACTCACAGCGCACTCACAGCGCACACACAGCGCACTCACAGCGCACTCACAGCGCACACACAGCGCACTCACAGCGCACTCACAACGCACTCACAGCGCACTCACAGCGCACTCACAGCGCACTCACAACGCACTCACAACGCACTCACAGCGCACACACAGCGCACACACAGCGCACTCACAGCGCACTCACAACGCACTCACAGCGCACTCACAACGCACTCACAGCGCACTCACAACGCACTCACAGCGCACTCACAGCGCACTCACAGCGCACACACAACGCACTCACAGCGCACACACAGCGCACTCACAGCGCACTCACAGCGCACTCACAACGCACTCACAGCGCACTCACAGCGCACTCACAGCGCACTCACAGCGCACTCACAGCGCACTCACAGTGCACTCACAGCGCACTCACAGCGCACTCACAACGCACTCACAGCGCACTCACAGCGCACTCACAACGCACTCACAGCGCACTCACAGCGCACTCACAACGCACACACAGCGCACTCACAACGCACTCACAGCGCACACACAGCGCACTCACAACGCACTCACAGCGCACACACAACGCACTCACAGCGCACTCACAGCGCACTCACAACGCACTCACAGTGCACACACAGCGCACTCACAGCGCACTCACAGCGCACACACAGCGCACTCACAGCGCACTCACAGCGCACACACAACGCACTCACAGCGCACTCACAGCGCACTCACAGCGCACTCACAGCGCACTCACAGCGCACTCACAGCGCACTCACAACGCACTCACAGCGCACACACAACGCACTCACAGCGCACTCACAGCGCACTCACAGCGCACTCACAGTGCACACACAGCGCACTCACAGCGCACTCACAGCGCACACACAGCGCACTCACAACGCACTCACAGCGCACTCACAGCGCACACACAGCGCACTCACAGCGCACTCACAGCGCACACACAGCGCACTCACAACGCACACACAGCGCACTCACAGCGCACACACAGCGCACTCACAGCGCACACACAGCGCACACACAGCGCACACACAGCGCACTCACAGCGCACTCACAGCGCACTCACAGCGCACTCACAGCGCACTCACAGCGCACTCACAACGCACTCACAGCGCACTCACAGCGCACTCACAGCGCACACACAGCGCACACACAGCGCACTCACAGCGCACTCACAGCGCACTCACAGCGCACTCACAGCGCACTCACAGCGCACTCACAGCGCACTCACAGCGCACTCACAACGCACTCACAGCGCACTCACAACGCACTCACAACGCACTCACAGCGCACTCACAACGCACACACAGCGCACTCACAGCGCACTCACAGCGCACACACAGCGCACACACAGCGCACTCACAGCGCACTCACAGCGCACTCACAACGCACTCACAGCGCACTCACAGCGCACTCACAGCGCACTCACAGCGCACTCACAACGCACTCACAGCGCACTCACAGCGCACTCACAGCGCACACACAGCGCACACACAGCGCACACACAGCGCACACACAGCGCACACACAGCGCACACACAGCGCACACACAGCGCACTCACAGCGCACACACAACGCACTCACAACGCACACACAGCGCACTCACAGCGCACTCACAGCGCACACACAACGCACTCACAGCGCACACACAGCGCACTCACAGCGCACACACAGCGCACACACAGCGCACACACAGCGCACACACAGCGCACACACAACGCACACACAGCGCACACACAGCGCACACACAGCGCACTCACAGTGCACACACAACGCACACACAACGCACACACAACGCACACACAGCGCACACACAGCGCACACACAGCGCACTCACAGCGCACTCACAGCGCACACACAACGCACACACAGCGCACACACAGCGCACACACAACGCACACACAGCGCACACACAGCGCACACACAGCGCACACACAGCGCACACACAACGCACACACAGCGCACACACAGCGCACACACAGCGCACTCACAGTGCACACACAACGCACACACAGTGCACACACAGCGCACACACAACGCACACACAGCGCACTCACAGCGCACACACAGCGCACACACAACGCACACACAGCGCACTCACAGCGCACTCACAGCGCACACACAGCGCACACACAACGCACACACAGCGCACACACAGCGCACACACAGCGCACACACAACGCACACACAGCGCACTCACAGCGCACACACAGCGCACACACAGCGCACTCACAGCGCACACACAGCGCACACACAGCGCACACACAGCGCACTCACAACGCACACACAACGCACACACAGCGCACTCACAACGCACACACAGCGCACACACAGCGCACTCACAACGCACACACAACGCACTCACAGCGCACACACAGCGCACACACAGCGCACACACAGCGCACTCACAACGCACACACAGCGCACACACAGCGCACTCACAGCGCACTCACAGCGCACACACAGTGCACACACAGTGCACTCACAGCGCACACACAGCGCACACACAGCGCACTCACAGCGCACTCACAGCGCACACACAGCGCACTCACAGCGCACTCACAGCGCACACACAGCGCACACACAGCGCACACACAGCACACACAGCGCACACACAACGCACACACAGCGCACTCACAGCGCACTCACAGCGCACACACAGCGCACACACAGCGCACACACAGCGCACTCACAGCGCACACAGCACACACAGCGCACACACAACGCACTCACAGCGCACACAGCACACACACAGCGCACACACAACGCACTCACAGCGCACACAGCACACACAGCGCACACACAGCGCACTCACAGCGCACACAGCACACACACAGCGCACTCACAACGCACTCACAGCGCACACACAACGCACTCACAGCACACACACAGCGCACACAGCGCACACACAGCGCACTCACAGCGCACACACAGCGCACTCACAACGCACTCACAACGCACTCACAACGCACACACAGCGCACTCACAGCGCACTCACAGCGCACTCACAACGCACTCACAGCGCACTCACAGCGCACTCACAGCGCACTCACAACGCACTCACAACGCACACACAGCGCACTCACAGCGCACTCACAGCGCACACACAGCGCACACACAGCGCACACACAACGCACACACAGCGCACTCACAGCGCACTCACAGCGCACTCACAGAGCGCACACAACGCACTCACAGCGCACTCACAACGCACTCACAACGCACTCACAACGCACTCACAGCGCACTCACAGCGCACTCACAACGCACTCACAACGCACACACAGCGCACTCACAGCGCACTCACAGCGCACACAGCACACACAGCGCACTCACAGCGCACTCACAGCGCACTCACAGAGCGCACACAACGCACTCACAACGCACTCACAGCGCACTCACAACGCACTCACAACGCACTCACAGCGCACTCACAGCGCACACAGCACACACACAGCGCACTCACAGAGCGCACACAACGCACTCACAGCGCACTCACAGCGCACTCACAGCGCACTCACAGCGCACTCACAGAGCGCACACAACGCACTCACAGCGCACACACAACGCACTCACAGCGCACACACAGCGCACTCACAGAGCGCACACAACGCACACAGCGCACTCACAGCGCACTCACAACGCACACAGCGCACTCAGCGCACTCACAACGCACTCACAGAGCACACAACGCACACAGCGCACTCACAACGCACTCACAGCGCACTCACAGCGCACACACAACGCACTCACAACGCACTCACAGCGCACACACAGCGCACTCACAGAGCGCACACAACGCACACAGCGCACACACAGCGCACTCACAGAGCACACAACGCACACAGCGCACTCACAACGCACTCACAGCGCACTCACAGCGCACACACAACGCACTCACAACGCACTCACAGCGCACACACAGCGCACTCACAGAGCGCACACAACGCACACAGCGCACTCACAACGCACTCACAGCGCACTCACAGCGCACACACAACGCACTCACAACGCACACACAACGCACTCACAGCGCACACACAGCGCACTCACAGCGCACTCACAGCGCACTCACAGCGCACTCACAGCGCACACACAGCGCACTCACAGCGCACTCACAACGCACACACAACGCACTCACAGCGCACACACAGCGCACTCACAGCGCACTCACAGCGCACTCACAGCGCACTCACAGCGCACTCACAGGGCACTCACAACGCACTCACAGCGCACACACAGCGCACTCACAGCGCACACACAGCGCACTCACAGCGCACTCACAGCGCACTCACAGCGCACTCACAGCGCACTCACAGCGCACACACAGCGCACTCACAGCGCACTCACAGCGCACTCACAGCGCACTCACAGCGCACTCACAGCGCACTCACAACGCACACACAGCGCACTCACAGCGCACTCACAGCGCACTCACAGCGCACTCACAGCGCACTCACAGCGCACTCACAGCGCACTCACAGCGCACACACAGCGCACTCACAGCGCACTCACAGCGCACTCACAACGCACACACAGCGCACTCACAGCGCACTCACAACGCACACACAGCGCACTCACAGCGCACTCACAGCGCACTCACAGCGCACTCACAGCGCACTCACAACGCACACACAGCGCACTCACAGCGCACACACAGCGCACTCACAGCGCACTCACAGCGCACTCACAGCGCACTCACAGCGCACTCACAGCGCACACACAGCGCACTCACAGCGCACTCACAGCGCACACACAGCGCACTCACAGCGCACTCACAGCGCACACACAGCGCACTCACAGCGCACACACAGCGCACTCACAGCGCACTCACAGCGCACTCACAGCGCACTCACAGCGCACACACAGCGCACTCACAGCGCACTCACAGCGCACACACAGCGCACTCACAGCGCACTCACAGCGCACTCACAGCGCACACACAGCGCACTCACAGCGCACTCACAGCGCACTCACAGCGCACTCACAGCGCACACACAGCGCACTCACAGCGCACTCACAGCGCACACACAGCGCACTCACAGCGCACACACAGCGCACTCACAGCGCACTCACAGCGCACTCACAGCGCACTCACAGCGCACTCACAGCGCACACACAGCGCACTCACAGCGCACACACAGCGCACTCACAGCGCACTCACAGCGCACTCACAACGCACTCACAGCGCACACACAGCGCACTCACAGCGCACTCACAGCGCACTCACAGTGCACTCACAGCGCACTCACAGCGCACACACAGCGCACACACAACGCACACACAGCGCACTCACAGCGCACTCACAGCGCACTCACAGCGCACTCACAGCGCACACACAGCGCACTCACAGCGCACTCACAGCGCACACACAGCGCACTCACAGCGCACACACAGCGCACACACAGCGCACACACAGCGCACTCACAGCGCACTCACAGCGCACACACAACGCACACACAGCGCACACACAGCGCACTCACAGCGCACACACAGCGCACACACAGCGCACTCACAGCGCACACACAGCGCACACACAGCGCACTCACAACGCACTCACAGTGCACACACAGTGCACACACAGCGCACACACAGCGCACACACAGCGCACTCACAACGCACTCACAGCGCACACACAGCGCACTCACAACGCACACACAGCGCACTCACAGCGCACTCACAGCGCACTCACAGCGCACACACAGCGCACACACAGCGCACTCACAACGCACACACAGCGCACTCACAACGCACTCACAGCGCACACACAGCGCACTCACAACGCACACACAGCGCACTCACAACGCACTCACAGCGCACACACAGCGCACACACAGCGCACACACAGCGCACACACAGCGCACTCACAGCGCACTCACAGTGCACACACAGCGCACACACAGCGCACACACAGCGCACACACAGCGCACACACAGCGCACACACAGCGCACTCACAACGCACTCACAGCGCACACACAGCGCACACACAGCGCACACACAGCGCACACACAGCGCACTCACAGCGCACTCACAGTGCACACACAGCGCACACACAGCGCACACACAGCGCACTCACAACGCACTCACAGTGCACACACAGTGCACACACAGCGCACACACAGCGCACACACAGCGCACTCACAACGCACTCACAGCGCACACACAGCGCACTCACAACGCACACACAGCGCACTCACAGCGCACTCACAGCGCACTCACAGCGCACACACAGCGCACACACAGCGCACTCACAACGCACACACAGCGCACTCACAACGCACTCACAGCGCACACACAGCGCACTCACAACGCACACACAGCGCACTCACAACGCACTCACAACGCACACACAGCGCACTCACAGTGCACTCACAGTGCACTCACAGCGCACTCACAGCGCACTCACAGCGCACACACAACGCACTCACAGTGCACACACAACGCACTCACAGCGCACTCACAGTGCACTCACAGTGCACTCACAGCGCACACACAGCGCACTCACAACGCACTCACAGTGCACACACAACGCACTCACAGCGCACTCACAGTGCACTCACAGTGCACTCACAGCGCACTCACAGCGCACTCACAGCGCACACACAACGCACTCACAGCGCACTCACAGCGCACTCACAGCGCACTCACAGTGCACTCACAGCGCACTCACAGCGCACTCACAGCGCACTCACAACGCACTCACAGCGCACTCACAGCGCACTCACAGCGCACTCACAGCGCACTCACAACGCACTCACAGCGCACTCACAGCGCACACACAGCGCACTCACAGCGCACACACAACGCACTCACAGCGCACACACAGCGCACACACAGCGCACTCACAGCGCACACACAACGCACTCACAACGCACACACAGCGCACTCACAACGCACTCACAGTGCACTCACAGCGCACTCACAACGCACTCACAGCGCACTCACAGCGCACTCACAGCGCACTCACAGCGCACTCACAGCGCACTCACAGCGCACACACAGCGCACACACAGCGCACACAGCGCACTCACAGCGCACACACAGCGCACACACAGCGCACACAGCGCACACACAGCGCACACACAGCGCACACACAGCGCACTCACAGCGCACACACAGCGCACTCACAGCGCACACACAGCGCACACAGCGCACTCACAGCGCACTCACAGCGCACACACAGCGCACTCACAGCGCACACACAGCGCACACAGCGCACACACAGCGCACACAGCGCACACACAGCGCACTCACAGCGCACACACAGCGCACACACAGCGCACACAGCGCACACACAGCGCACACACAGCGCACACACAGCGCACACACAGCGCACACACAGCGCACTCACAGCGCACACACAGCGCACACACAGCGCACACAGCGCACACACAGCGCACACACAGCGCACACACAGCGCACTCACAGCGCACACACAGCGCACTCACAGCGCACACAGCGCACTCACAGCGCACTCACAGCGCACTCACAGCGCACACACAGCGCACACACAGCGCACACAGCGCACACACAGCGCACACACAGCGCACACACAGCGCACTCACAGCGCACACACAGCGCACTCACAGCGCACACACAGCGCACACAGCGCACACACAGCGCACACACAGCGCACACACAGCGCACTCACAGCGCACACACAGCGCACACACAGCGCACACACAGCGCACTCACAGCGCACACACAGCGCACTCACAGCGCACACACAGCGCACACACAGCGCACTCACAGCGCACTCACAGCGCACTCACAGCGCACACACAGCGCACTCACAGCGCACTCACAGCGCACACACAGCGCACACACAGCGCACACACAGTGCACTCACAACGCACACACAGCGTACACACAGCGCACTCACAGCGCACACACAGCGCACACACAGCGCACTCACAGCGCACACACAGCGCACTCACAGCGCACACACAGCGCACTCACAGCGCACTCACAACGCACACACAGCGCACTCACAGCGCACTCACAGCGCACTCACAACGCACTCACAACGCACACACAGCGCACTCACAACGCACACACAGCGCACTCACAGCGCACTCACAACGCACTCACAGCGCACTCACAGCGCACTCACAGCGCACACACAACGCACTCACAACGCACTCACAGCGCACTCACAACGCACTCACAGCGCACTCACAGCGCACTCACAACGCACTCACAACGCACTCACAGCGCACTCACAGCGCACTCACAGCGCACTCACAACGCACTCACAGCGCACTCACAGCGCACTCACAACGCACTCACAGCGCACTCACAACGCACTCACAGCGCACTCACAGCGCACTCACAACGCACTCACAACGCACTCACAGCGCACTCACAGCGCACTCACAGCGCACTCACAGCGCACTCACAGCGCACTCACAGCGCACTCACAGCGCACTCACAGCGCACTCACAGCGCACTCACAACGCACTCACAGCGCACACACAGCGCACACACAGCGCACACACAGCGCACACACAACGCACACACAACGCACTCACAGCGCACTCACAGCGCACACACAGCGCACACACAACGCACACACAGCGCACTCACAGCGCACACACAGCGCACACACAGCGCACACACAACGCACACACAGCGCACTCACAGCGCACTCACAGCGCACACACAACGCACTCACAGCGCACTCACAACGCACACACAGCGCACACACAGCGCACTCACAGCGCACTCACAGCGCACACACAGCGCACTCACAGCGCACTCACAGCGCACACACAACGCACTCACAGCGCACACACAGCGCACACACAGCGCACACACAGCGCACACACAACGCACACACAGCGCACTCACAGCGCACTCACAGCGCACTCACAGCGCACTCACAGCGCACTCACAACGCACACACAGCGCACACACAGCGCACTCACAGCGCACTCACAGCGCACACACAGCGCACTCACAGCGCACTCACAGCGCACACACAGCGCACACACAGCGCACTCACAGCGCACTCACAGCGCACACACAACGCACACACAACGCACTCACAGCGCACTCACAGCGCACTCACAGCGCACACACAGCGCACTCACAGCGCACTCACAGCGCACACACAGCGCACACACAGCGCACTCACAGCGCACTCACAGCGCACACACAACGCACTCACAGCGCACTCACAACGCACACACAGCGCACTCACAACGCACTCACAGCGCACTCACAGCGCACTCACAGCGCACACACAGCGCACACACAGCGCACACACAACGCACTCACAGCGCACACACAACGCACTCACAGCGCACTCACAACGCACACACAGCGCACTCACAGCGCACACACAGCGCACTCACAGCGCACTCACAGCGCACACACAGCGCACTCACAGCGCACTCACAACGCACTCACAACGCACACACAACGCACTCACAGCGCACTCACAACGCACACACAGCGCACTCACAGCGCACTCACAGCGCACACACAACGCACACACAACGCACTCACAGCGCACTCACAGCGCACACACAACGCACTCACAGCGCACACACAGCGCACACACAGCGCACTCACAACGCACACACAACGCACACACAACGCACACACAACGCACACACAACGCACACACAGCGCACTCACAGCGCACTCACAACGCACACACAACGCACACACAACGCACACACAACGCACACACAACGCACACACAACGCACACACAACGCACTCACAACGCACACACAGCGCACTCACAACGCACACACAACGCACACACAACGCACACACAACGCACTCACAACGCACACACAGCGCACTCACAGCGCACTCACAACGCACACACAACGCACACACAACGCACACACAACGCACACACAACGCACTCACAGCGCACTCACAGCGCACTCACAGCGCACTCACAACGCACACACAACGCACACACAACGCACACACAGCGCACACACAACGCACTCACAGCGCACTCACAGCGCACTCACAGCGCACTCACAACGCACTCACAGCGCACTCACAGCGCACTCACAGCGCACTCACAGCGCACACACAGCGCACACACAGCGCACACACAGCGCACTCACAGCGCACTCACAGCGCACTCACAACGCACTCACAGTGCACTCACAGCGCACACACAGCGCACTCACAGCGCACACACAGCGCACTCACAGCGCACTCACAACGCACTCACAACGCACTCACAGCGCACACACAGCGCACTCACAGCGCACTCACAACGCACTCACAACGCACTCACAGCGCACTCACAACGCACTCACAGCGCACTCACAGCGCACACACAGCGCACTCACAACGCACTCACAACGCACTCACAGCGCACACACAGCGCACTCACAACGCACTCACAGCGCACTCACAGCGCACTCACAGCGCACTCACAACGCACTCACAGCGCACTCACAGCGCACACACAGCGCACTCACAGCGCACACACAGCGCACTCACAACGCACTCACAACGCACTCACAGCGCACACACAGCGCACTCACAGCGCACTCACAGCGCACTCACAACGCACTCACAGCGCACTCACAACGCACTCACAGCGCACACACAGCGCACTCACAGCGCACTCACAACGCACTCACAGCGCACACACAGCGCACTCACAGCGCACTCACAGCGCACTCACAGCGCACACACAGCGCACTCACAGCGCACTCACAACGCACTCACAGCGCACACACAGCGCACTCACAGCGCACTCACAACGCACTCACAGCGCACACACAGTGCACTCACAGCGCACTCACAGCGCACTCACAGCGCACTCACAACGCACTCACAGCGCACACACAGCGCACACACAGCGCACACACAGCGCACTCACAGCGCACTCACAACGCACTCACAGCGCACACACAGCGCACACACAGCGCACTCACAGCGCACACACAGCGCACTCACAGCGCACTCACAGCGCACTCACAACGCACTCACAGCGCACTCACAGCGCACTCACAGCGCACTCACAACGCACACACAACGCACACACAACGCACACACAACGCACTCACAGCGCACTCACAGCGCACTCACAGCGCACACACAACGCACACACAACGCACACACAACGCACACACAACGCACTCACAGCGCACTCACAGCGCACTCACAGCGCACTCACAGCGCACTCACAACGCACACACAACGCACACACAACGCACACACAACGCACTCACAGCGCACACACAGCGCACTCACAGCGCACACACAACGCACACACAACGCACTCACAGCGCACTCACAGCGCACTCACAGCGCACTCACAGCGCACTCACAGCGCACTCACAACGCACACACAACGCACACACAACGCACACACAACGCACTCACAGCGCACACACAGCGCACTCACAGCGCACACACAGCGCACTCACAACGCACTCACAGCGCACACACAGCGCACACACAGCGCACACACAGCGCACTCACAGCGCACACACAGCGCACACACAGCGCACTCACAGCGCACTCACAGCGCACTCACAGCGCACTCACAGCGCACACACAGCGCACACACAGCGCACTCACAGCGCACTCACAGCGCACACACAGCGCACACACAACGCACTCACAGCGCACACACAGCGCACTCACAGCGCACACACAGCGCACTCACAGCGCACACACAGCGCACACACAACGCACACACAACGCACTCACAGCGCACACACAGCGCACTCACAACGCACACACAGCGCACACACAACGCACTCACAGCGCACACACAGCGCACACACAGCGCACACACAGCGCACTCACAGCGCACACACAGCGCACACACAACGCACACACAACGCACTCACAGCGCACTCACAGCGCACTCACAGCGCACTCACAACGCACACACAGCGCACACACAACGCACTCACAGCGCACACACAGCGCACACACAGCGCACACACAGCGCACTCACAGCGCACACACAGCGCACACACAACGCACACACAACGCACTCACAGCGCACACACAGCGCACACACAGCGCACTCACAACGCACACACAACGCACACACAACGCACACACAACGCACACACAACGCACTCACAGCGCACTCACAGCGCACACACAACGCACTCACAGCGCACACACAGCGCACACACAGCGCACTCACAGCGCACTCACAGCGCACACACAGCGCACTCACAGCGCACACACAGCGCACACACAACGCACACACAACGCACACACAACGCACTCACAACGCACACACAACGCACACACAACGCACACACAACGCACACACAACGCACACACAACGCACACACAACGCACACACAACGCACTCACAGCGCACACACAGCGCACACACAACGCACACACAACGCACACACAACGCACTCACAACGCACACACAACGCACACACAACGCACACACAACGCACACACAACGCACACACAACGCACACACAACGCACACACAACGCACACACAACGCACTCACAACGCACACACAACGCACTCACAACGCACACACAACGCACACACAACGCACACACAGCGCACACACAGCGCACACACAACGCACACACAACGCACACACAACGCACTCACAACGCACACACAACGCACACACAACGCACTCACAGCGCACACACAGCGCACACACAGCGCACTCACAGCGCACTCACAGCGCACACACAACGCACTCACAGCGCACACACAGCGCACTCACAGCGCACACACAGCACACACACAGCGCACACACAGCGCACTCACAGCGCACACACAGCGCACACACAGCGCACTCACAGCGCACTCACAGCGCACACACAGCGCACACACAGCGCACTCACAGCGCACACACAGCGCACACACAGCGCACTCACAGCGCACACACAGCGCACACACAGCGCACTCACAGCGCACACACAGCGCACACACAGCGCACTCACAGCGCACTCACAGCGCACTCACAACGCACACACAACGCACACACAGCGCACACACAACGCACACACAGCGCACACACAGCGCACTCACAGCGCACTCACAACGCACACACAACGCACACACAGCGCACACACAGCGCACACACAGCGCACTCACAACGCACTCACAACGCACACACAGCGCACACACAGCGCACACACAGCGCACTCACAACGCACACACAACGCACACACAGCGCACACACAGCGCACACACAACGCACACACAACGCACACACAGCGCACTCACAACGCACACACAACGCACACACAGCGCACACACAGCGCACTCACAGCGCACTCACAACGCACTCACAGCGCACACACAGCGCACTCACAGCGCACACACAGCGCACTCACAACGCACACACAGCGCACTCACAACGCACACACAGCGCACTCACAGCGCACTCACAGCGCACACACAGCGCACTCACAGCGCACACACAGCGCACTCACAGCGCACTCACAACGCACTCACAGCGCACACACAGCGCACTCACAGCGCACACACAGCGCACTCACAACGCACACACAGCGCACTCACAACGCACACACAGCGCACTCACAACGCACTCACAGCGCACACACAGCGCACACACAGCGCACTCACAACGCACACACAGCGCACTCACAGCGCATACACAGCGCACACACAGCGCACTCACAACGCACTCACAACGCACACACAGCGCACTCACAGCGCATACACAGCGCACACACAGCGCACTCACAGCGCACTCACAGCGCACTCACAGCGCACTCACAGCGCACACACAGCGCACTCACAACGCACACACAACGCACACACAACGCACACACAGCGCACTCACAGCGCACTCACAGCGCACTCACAACGCACTCACAACGCACTCACAACGCACACACAGCGCACTCACAGCGCACTCACAGCGCACTCACAACGCACTCACAGCGCACTCACAGCGCACTCACAACGCACTCACAGCGCACTCACAGCGCACTCACAGCGCACTCACAACGCACTCACAACGCACACACAGCGCACTCACAGCGCACACACAACGCACACACAGCGCACTCACAGCGCACTCACAGCGCACTCACAGCGCACTCACAGCGCACTCACAGCGCACACACAGCGCACTCACAACGCACTCACAGCGCACTCACAGCGCACACACAGCGCACTCACAGCGCACTCACAGCGCACTCACAGCGCACTCACAGCGCACTCACAGCGCACTCACAGCGCACTCACAGCGCACACACAGCGCACTCACAACGCACTCACAGCGCACTCACAGCGCACACACAGCGCACTCACAGCGCACTCACAGCGCACTCACAGCGCATACACAGCGCACACACAGCGCACTCACAGCGCACACACAGCGCACTCACAACGCACTCACAGCGCACACACAGCGCACTCACAGCGCACTCACAGCACACTCACAGCACACTCACAGCGCACTCACAGCGCACACACAGCGCACTCACAGCGCACTCACAGCGCACTCACAGCGCACTCACAGCGCACACACAGCGCACACACAGCGCACTCACAGCGCACACACAGCGCACACACAGCACACTCACAGCGCACTCACAGCGCACACACAGCGCACTCACAGCGCATACACAGCGCACACACAGCGCACTCACAGCACACTCACAGCGCACTCACAGCGCACACACAGCGCACTCACAGCACACTCACAGCGCACTCACAGCGCATACACAGCGCACTCACAGCGCATACACAGCGCACTCACAGCGCACACACAGCGCACTCACAACGCACTCACAACGCACTCACAGCGCACTCACAGCACACTCACAGCGCACTCACAGCGCACTCACAGCGCACACACAGCGCACTCACAACGCACTCACAGCGCACTCACAGCACACTCACAGCGCACTCACAGCGCACACACAGCGCACACACAGCGCACACACAGCGCATACACAGCGCACTCACAGCGCACTCACAGCGCACTCACAGCGCACTCACAACGCACTCACAGCGCACTCACAGCGCACACACAGCGCACTCACAGCGCACTCACAGCGCACTCACAGCGCACTCACAACGCACTCACAGCGCACACACAGCGCACTCACAACGCACACACAGCGCACACACAGCGCACTCACAGCGCACTCACAGCGCACACACAGCGCACATACAACGCACTCACAGCGCACACACAGCGCACTCACAACGCACACACAGCGCACACACAGCGCACTCACAGCGCACTCACAACGCACTCACAGCGCACACACAGCGCACACACAGCGCACTCACAACGCACTCACAGCGCACTCACAACGCACTCACAGCGCACATACAGCGCACACACAGCGCACTCACAACGCACTCACAGCGCACTCACAGCGCACACACAGCGCACACACAGCGCACACACAGCGCACACACAGCGCACATACAGCGCACTCACAGCGCACATACAGCGCACACACAGCGCACTCACAACGCACACACAGCGCACACACAGCGCACATACAGCGCACACACAGCGCACTCACAACGCACACACAGCGCACACACAGCGCACACACAGCGCACATACAGCGCACTCACAACGCACACACAGCGCACTCACAGCGCACATACAGCGCACACACAGCGCACACACAGCGCACTCACAGCGCACTCACAGCGCACATACAGCGCACACACAACGCACACACAGCGCACTCACAGCGCACACACAGCGCACTCACAGCGCACTCACAGCGCACTCACAGCGCACATACAGCGCACACACAACGCACACACAGCGCACTCACAGCGCACACACAGCGCACTCACAGCGCACTCACAGCGCACACACAGCGCACACACAACGCACACACAGCGCACACACAGCGCACATACAGCGCACACACAGCGCACTCACAGCGCACTCACAGCGCACATACAGCGCACTCACAGCGCACTCACAGCGCACACACAGCGCACTCACAGCGCACACACAGCGCACTCACAGCGCACTCACAGCGCACTCACAGCGCACACACAGCGCACTCACAGCGCACTCACAACGCACTCACAGCGCACTCACAGCGCACTCACAGCGCACACACAGCGCACTCACAACGCACTCACAGCGCACTCACAGCGCACACACAGCGCACACACAGCGCACACACAGCGCACACACAGCGCACACACAGCGCACTCACAGCGCACACACAACGCACACACAGCGCACTCACAGCGCACACACAGCGCACACACAGCGCACTCACAGCGCACACACAACGCACACACAGCGCACACACAGCGCACACACAACGCACTCACAGCGCACTCACAGCGCACTCACAGCGCACACACAGCGCACACACAGCGCACACACAGCGCACTCACAGCGCACTCACAGCGCACTCACAGCGCACTCACAGCGCACACACAGCGCACTCACAACGCACTCACAGCGCACACACAGCGCACTCACAACGCACTCACAGCGCACTCACAACGCACTCACAGCGCACACACAACGCACACACAACGCACACACAGCGCACACACAACGCACTCACAACGCACTCACAGCGCACTCACAGCGCACACACAACGCACTCACAGCGCACTCACAGCGCACTCACAACGCACTCACAGCGCACACACAACGCACTCACAGCGCACTCACAGCGCACTCACAGCGCACACACAACGCACTCACAACGCACACACAGCGCACTCACAGCGCACTCACAACGCACTCACAGCGCACACACAACGCACTCACAGCGCACACACAGCGCACTCACAACGCACTCACAGCGCACTCACAGCGCACTCACAACGCACTCACAGCGCACTCACAACGCACTCACAGCGCACACACAGCGCAGACACAGCGCACTCACAGCGCACTCACAACGCACTCACAGCGCACTCACAGCGCACACACAGCGCACACACAGCGCACACACAGCGCACTCACAGCGCACTCACAACGCACACACAACGCACTCACAACGCACTCACAACGCACACACAGCGCACACACAGCGCACTCACAGCGCACACACAACGCACTCACAACGCACTCACAACGCACTCACAGCGCACACACAGCGCACTCACAGCGCACTCACAGCGCACACACAACGCACTCACAGCGCACTCACAGCGCACTCACAGCGCACACACAGCGCACACACAACGCACTCACAGCGCACTCACAGCACACTCACAGCGCACTCACAGCGCACACACAACGCACTCACAGCGCACACACAACGCACTCACAGCGCACTCACAGCGCACTCACAGCGCACTCACAGCGCACTCACAACGCACTCACAGCGCACTCACAGCGCACTCACAGCGCACACACAACGCACTCACAACGCACTCACAGCGCACACACAGCGCACACACAGCGCACACACAGCGCACTCACAGCGCACTCACAACGCACTCACAGCGCACTCACAGCGCACACACAACGCACACACAGCGCACTCACAGCGCACACACAACGCACACACAGCGCACTCACAACGCACTCACAGCGCACTCACAGCGCACACACAACGCACACACAGCGCACTCACAGCGCACACACAACGCACACACAGCGCACTCACAGCGCACTCACAACGCACACACAACGCACTCACAGCGCACACACAGCACACACAGCGCACTCACAGCGCACTCACAGCGCACTCACAGCGCACTCACAGCGCACTCACAGCGCACTCACAACGCACACACAGCGCACTCACAACGCACTCACAACGCACTCACAACGCACACACAGCGCACTCACAACGCACTCACAGCGCACTCACAGCGCACACACAACGCACTCACAGCGCACTCACAGCGCACTCACAGCGCACACACAACGCACTCACAGCGCACTCACAGCGCACTCACAGCGCACACACAGCGCACTCACAACGCACTCACAACGCACTCACAGCGCACACACAACGCACTCACAGCGCACACACAGCGCACTCACAACGCACTCACAGCGCACACACAGCGCACTCACAGCGCACTCACAGTGCACTCACAACGCACTCACAGCGCACTCACAGCGCACACACAACGCACTCACAGCGCACTCACAGCGCACTCACAGCGCACACACAGCGCACTCACAACGCACTCACAACGCACTCACAGCGCACTCACAACGCACTCACAGCGCACTCACAGCGCACACACAACGCACTCACAGCGCACTCACAGCGCACTCACAGCGCACACACAACGCACTCACAGCGCACTCACAACGCACTCACAGCGCACACACAACGCACTCACAGCGCACACACAGCGCACTCACAACGCACTCACAACGCACTCACAGCGCACACACAACGCACTCACAGCGCACACACAGCGCACTCACAACGCACTCACAGCGCACACACAGCGCACACACAACGCACTCACAGTGCACTCACAACGCACTCACAACGCACTCACAGCGCACACACAGCGCACTCACAGCGCACACACAGCGCACTCACAACGCACTCACAACGCACTCACAGCGCACACACAACGCACTCACAGCGCACACACAGCGCACTCACAACGCACTCACAGCGCACACACAGCGCACACACAACGCACTCACAGTGCACTCACAACGCACTCACAACGCACTCACAGCGCACACACAACGCACTCACAGCGCACACACAGCGCACTCACAGCGCACTCACAGCGCACACACAGCGCACTCACAGTGCACTCACAACGCACTCACAGCGCACACACAACGCACTCACAGCGCACACACAGCGCACTCACAGCGCACTCACAACGCACTCACAGCGCACACACAGCGCACTCACAGCGCACTCACAACGCACTCACAGCGCACACACAGCGCACTCACAGTGCACTCACAGCGCACTCACAGCGCACACACAGCGCACACACAGCACACTCACAGCACACACAGCGCACTCACAGCGCACTCACAGCACACTCACAGCGCACACACAGCGCACTCACAGCACACTCACAGCGCACTCACAGCACACACAGCGCACACACAGCGCACTCACAGCACACTCACAGCACACTCACAACGCACTCACAGCGCACTCACAGCGCACTCACAGCACACTCACAGCGCACTCACAGCACACTCACAACGCACTCACAGCGCACTCACAGCACACTCACAGCGCACTCACAGCACACTCACAGCACACACAGCGCACACACAGCGCACACACAGCGCACTCACAGCACACTCACAGCACACACAGCGCACACACAGCGCACACACAGCGCACTCACAGCACACTCACAGCACACACAGCGCACTCACAGCGCACTCACAGCACACTCACAGCGCACTCACAGCGCACTCACAGCACACACACAGCGCACACACAGTGCACTCACAGCGCACACACAGCACACACAGCGCACACACAGCGCACACACAGCACACACAGCGCACACACAGCGCACACACAGTGCACTCACAGCGCACACACAGCACACACAGCGCACACACAGCGCACACACAGCGCACTCACAGCGCACACACAGCACACACAGCGCACTCACAGCGCACACACAGCGCACTCACAGCGCACTCACAGCACACACAGCGCACACACAGCGCACTCACAGCGCACACACAGCACACACAGCGCACTCACAGCGCACTCACAGCGCACACACAGCACACACAGCGCACACACAGCGCACACACAGTGCACACACAGCGCACTCACAGCGCACTCACAGCACACTCACAACGCACACACAGCGCACACACAGCGCACTCACAGCGCACACACAGCACACTCACAACGCACACACAGTGCACACACAGCGCACTCACATCGCACTCACAGCGCACACACAGCACACTCACAACGCACACACAGTGCACACACAACGCACACACAGCGCACTCACAGCACACTCACAACGCACACACAGTGCACACACAGCGCACTCACAGCGCACACACAGTGCACACACAGCGCACTCACATCGCACTCACAGCGCACACACAGCACACTCACAACGCACACACAGTGCACACACAACGCACACACAGCGCACTCACAGCACACTCACAACGCACACACAGTGCACACACAGCGCACTCACAGCGCACACACAGCGCACACACAGCGCACACACAGCGCACACACAGCGCACACACAGCGCACACACAGCGCACTCACAGCGCACACACAGCGCACACACAGCGCACACACAGCGCACACACAGCGCACTCACAGCGCACTCACAGCACACTCACAACGCACACACAGCGCACACACAGCGCACACACAGCGCACTCACAACGCACTCACAACGCACACACAGCGCACACACAGCGCACTCACAGCACACTCACAACGCACACACAGCGCACACACAGCGCACACACAGCGCACTCACAACGCACTCACAACGCACACACAGCGCACACACAGCGCACACACAGCGCACTCACAGCGCACTCACAGCACACTCACAACGCACACACAGCGCACACACAGCGCACACACAGCGCACTCACAGCGCACTCACAGCACACTCACAACGCACACACAGCGCACACACAGCGCACTCACAGCGCACTCACAGCACACTCACAACGCACTCACAGCGCACACACAGCGCACACACAGCGCACTCACAGCGCACACACAGCGCACTCACAACGCACACACAGCGCACACACAGCGCACACACAGCGCACTCACAGCGCACACACAGCGCACTCACAACGCACACACAGCGCACTCACAGCGCACACACAGCGCACTCACAGCGCACTCACAGCGCACACACAGCGCACTCACAGCGCACACACAGCGCACTCACAGCGCACACACAGCGCACTCACAGCGCACACACAGCGCACACACAGCGCACTCACAGCGCACACACAGCGCACTCACAGCGCACACACAGCGCACACACAGCGCACTCACAGCGCACTCACAGCGCACTCACAACGCACACACAGCGCACACACAGCGCACTCACAGCGCACTCACAACGCACTCACAACGCACACACAGCGCACACACAGCGCACACACAGCGCACTCACAGCGCACACACAGCGCACTCACAGCGCACTCACAGCGCACACACAGCGCACTCACAGCGCACTCACAGCGCACTCACAGCGCACACACAGCGCACTCACAGCGCACTCACAGCGCACACACAGCGCACTCACAGCGCACTCACAGCGCACTCACAGCGCACACACAGCGCACTCACAGCGCACTCACAGCGCACACACAGCGCACTCACAACGCACTCACAGCGCACTCACAGCGCACTCACAGCGCACTCACAGCGCACTCACAGCGCACTCACAGCGCACACACAGCGCACTCACAGCGCACACACAGCGCACTCACAGCGCACTCACAGCGCACTCACAGCGCACTCACAGCGCACACACAGCGCACTCACAGCGCACTCACAGCACACTCACAGCACACTCACAACGCACTCACAGCGCACTCACAGCGCACACACAGCGCACTCACAGCGCACTCACAGCGCACTCACAGCGCACTCACAGCGCACACACAGCGCACTCACAGCGCACACACAGCGCACTCACAGCGCACTCACAGCGCACTCACAACGCACACACAGCGCACTCACAGCGCACTCACAACGCACACACAGCGCACACACAACGCACTCACAGCGCACTCACAGCGCACTCACAGCGCACTCACAGCGCACACACAACGCACTCACAGCGCACTCACAGCGCACTCACAACGCACACACAGCGCACACACAGCGCACTCACAGCACACTCACAGCACACTCACAACGCACACACAGCGCACACACAGCGCACACACAGCGCACTCACAGCGCACTCACAGCGCACTCACAGCACACACACAGCGCACTCACAGCACACACACAGCGCACACACAGCGCACTCACAGCGCACTCACAGCACACTCACAACGCACACACAGCGCACACACAGCGCACACACAGCGCACTCACAACGCACTCACAACGCACACACAGCGCACACACAGCGCACACACAGCGCACTCACAGCGCACTCACAACGCACACACAGCGCACACACAGCGCACACACAGCGCACTCACAGCGCACACACAGCGCACTCACAACGCACTCACAACGCACACACAGCGCACACACAGCGCACACACAGCGCACTCACAGCGCACTCACAGCACACTCACAACGCACACACAGCGCACACACAGCGCACTCACAGCGCACACACAGCGCACTCACAACGCACTCACAGCGCACTCACAGCGCACACACAGCGCACTCACAGCGCACACACAGCGCACTCACAGCGCACTCACAACGCACTCACAGCGCACACACAGCGCACTCACAACGCACTCACAGCGCACTCACAGCGCACTCACAACGCACTCACAGCGCACACACAGCGCACTCACAGCGCACACACAGCGCACACACAGCGCACACACAGCGCACTCACAACGCACACACAGCGCACACACAGCGCACTCACAACGCACTCACAGCGCACTCACAGCGCACACACAGCGCACTCACAACGCACTCACAACGCACACACAGCGCACACACAGCGCACACACAGCGCACTCACAACGCACTCACAGCGCACTCACAGCGCACACACAGCGCACTCACAGCGCACACACAGCGCACTCACAACGCACTCACAACGCACACACAGCGCACACACAGCGCACACACAGCGCACTCACAACGCACTCACAGCGCACTCACAGCGCACACACAGCGCACTCACAACGCACTCACAGCGCACTCACAGCGCACACACAGCGCACACACAGCGCAATCACAGCGCACACACAGCGCACACACAGCGCACTCACAACGCACACACAGTGCACTCACAGCGCACACACAGCGCACACACAGCGCAATCACAGCGCACACACAGCGCACACACAGCGCACTCACAGCGCACTCACAGCGCACTCACAGCGCACACACAGCGCACTCACAGCGCACACACAGCGCACTCACAGCGCACTCACAGCGCACTCACAGCGCACACACAGCGCACTCACAGCGCACTCACAGCGCACTCACAACGCACTCACAGCGCACACACAGCGCACACACAGCGCACTCACAACGCACTCACAACGCACACACAGCGCACACACAGCGCACACACAGCGCACTCACAACGCACTCACAGCGCACTCACAGCGCACACACAGCGCACTCACAACGCACTCACAACGCACACACAGCGCACACACAGCGCACACACAGCGCACTCACAACGCACTCACAGCGCACTCACAGCGCACACACAGCGCACTCACAGCGCACACACAGCGCACTCACAACGCACTCACAGCGCACACACAGCGCACACACAGCGCAATCACAGCGCACTCACAGCGCACTCACAACGCACTCACAACGCACTCACAGCGCACTCACAACGCACTCACAACGCACACACAGCGCACACACAGCGCACACACAGCGCACTCACAACGCACTCACAGCGCACTCACAGCGCACACACAGCGCACTCACAGCGCACACACAGCGCACTCACAACGCACTCACAGCGCACACACAGCGCACACACAGCGCAATCACAGCGCACTCACAGCGCACTCACAACGCACTCACAGCGCACACACAGCGCACACACAGCGCACTCACAGCGCACTCACAGCGCACTCACAACGCACTCACAACGCACACACAGCGCACTCACAGCGCACTCACAACGCACACACAGCGCACTCACAGCGCACACACAGCGCAATCACAGCGCACTCACAGCGCACTCACAACGCACTCACAGCGCACACACAGCGCACACACAGCGCACTCACAGCGCACTCACAGCGCACTCACAACGCACTCACAACGCACACACAGCGCACACACAACGCACTCACAACGCACACACAGCGCACTCACAGCGCACACACAACGCACACACAACGCACACACAACGCACACACAGCGCACTCACAACGCACACACAGCGCACTCACAGCGCACTCACAGCGCACACACAACGCACACACAACGCACACACAACGCACACACAACGCACTCACAGCGCACACACAACGCACACACAACGCACTCACAGCGCACTCACAGCGCACACACAACGCACACACAACGCACACACAACGCACACACAACGCACTCACAGCGCACACACAACGCACTCACAGTGCACACACAACGCATACACAGCGCACACACAACGCACACACAACGCACTCACAACGCACTCACAGCGCACTCACAGCGCACACACAACGCACACACAACGCACTCACAGCGCACTCACAGCGCACACACAGCGCACTCACAGTGCACACACAGCGCACTCACAACGCACACACAGCGCACTCACAGCGCACACACAGCGCACTCACAGCGCACTCACAGCGCACTCACAGCGCACTCACAGCGCACACACAGCGCACACACAGCGCACACACAGCGCACTCACAGCGCACTCACAGCGCACTCACAGCGCACTCACAGCGCACTCACAGCGCACTCACAGCGCACACACAGCGCACTCACAGCGCACACACAGCGCACTCACAGCGCACTCACAGCGCACTCACAGCGCACACACAGCGCACTCACAACGCACACACAGCGCACTCACAGCGCACACACAGCGCACTCACAGCGCACTCACAGCGCACTCACAGCGCACACACAGCGCACTCACAGCGCACTCACAGCGCACACACAACGCACTCACAGCGCACTCACAGCGCACTCACAGCGCACTCACAGCGCACACACAGCGCACTCACAACGCACTCACAACGCACACACAGCGCACACACAGCGCACACACAGCGCACACACAGCGCACACACAACGCACACACAGCGCACACACAACGCACTCACAGCGCACACACAGCGCACTCACAACGCACTCACAGCGCACACACAGCGCACTCACAGCGCACTCACAGCGCACACACAGCGCACTCACAGCGCACTCACAACGCACTCACAACGCACACACAGCGCACTCACAGCGCACTCACAGCGCACACACAGCGCACTCACAACGCACTCACAACGCACACACAGCGCACTCACAGCGCACACACAGCGCACACACAACGCACTCACAGCGCACACACAGCGCACACACAGCGCACTCACAGCGCACTCACAGCGCACACACAGCGCACACACAACGCACTCACAGCGCACACACAGCGCACTCACAACGCACACACAGCGCACTCACAGCGCACACACAGCGCACTCACAGCGCACTCACAGCGCACTCACAGCGCACACACAGCGCACTCACAGCGCACTCACAGCGCACACACAGCGCACTCACAGCGCACTCACAGCGCACTCACAGCGCACTCACAGCGCACACACAGCGCACTCACAACGCACTCACAACGCACACACAGCGCACACACAGCGCACACACAGCGCACACACAGCGCACACACAACGCACACACAGCGCACACACAACGCACTCACAGCGCACACACAGCGCACTCACAACGCACTCACAGCGCACACACAGCGCACTCACAGCGCACTCACAGCGCACACACAGCGCACTCACAGCGCACTCACAACGCACTCACAACGCACACACAGCGCACTCACAGCGCACTCACAGCGCACACACAGCGCACTCACAACGCACTCACAACGCACACACAGCGCACTCACAGCGCACACACAGCGCACACACAACGCACTCACAACGCACTCACAACGCACACACAGCGCACACACAACGCACTCACAGCGCACTCACAACGCACACACAGCGCACACACAACGCACTCACAACGCACTCACAGCGCACACACAGCGCACTCACAACGCACTCACAACGCACTCACAACGCACACACAGCGCACACACAGCGCACTCACAGCGCACTCACAGCGCACACACAACGCACACACAACGCACTCACAACGCACTCACAACGCACTCACAACGCACACACAGCGCACACACAACGCACTCACAGCGCACACACAGCGCACTCACAACGCACACACAACGCACTCACAACGCACACACAGCGCACACACAGCGCACACACAGCGCACACACAGCGCACTCACAACGCACACACAACGCACACACAGCGCACTCACAGCGCACACACAACGCACACACAACGCACACACAGCGCACACACAGCGCACACACAGCGCACACACAGCGCACTCACAGCGCACACACAACGCACACACAGCGCACACACAGCGCACTCACAGCGCACTCACAACGCACACACAGCGCACACACAACGCACACACAACGCACACACAGCGCACACACAGCGCACACGTGACTGAACACGTGACTGGGACACGTGACTGAACACGTGACTGAACACGTGACTGGGACACGTGACTGGGACACGTGACGGGACACGTGACGTCACAATTGGTGTCTAAACGTCGAGGAGTGAGGGACTCACCGCTCGATGTCTTCATCGTATCCCTGAAAGAAACACACAGAGACACACACACACTGTACACACACTGTACACACACATGTACACACACATGTACACACACATGTACACACACACATGTACACACACACATGTACACACACATGTACACACACATGTACACACACACATGTACACACACAGTGTACACACACAGTGTACACACACATGTACACACACATGTACACACACATGTACACACACATGTACACACACAGTGTACACACACACATGTACACACACATGTACACATGTACACACACATGTACACATGTACACACACAGTGTATACACACACACATGTACACACACATGTACACACACATGTACACACACATGTACACACACAGTGTACACACACACAGTGTACACACACACACATGTACACACACATGTACACACACACAGTGTACACACACACACATGTACACATGTACACATGTACACACACATGTACACACACAGTGTACACACACACATGTACACACACACATGTACACACACACACACACACATGTACACACACATGCACACACACAGTGTACACACACACACACATGTACACACACATGTACACACACAGTGTACACACACACATGTACACACACATGTACACACACAGTGTACACACACACATGTACACACACACATGTACACATGTACACACACAGTGTATACACACACACATGTACACACACACAGTGTACACACACATGTACACACACAGTGTACACACACACATGTACACACACACATGTACACACACATGTACACATGTACACACACAGTGTATACACACACACATGTACACACACATGTACACACACATGTACACACACAGTGTACACACACACAGTGTACACACACACACATGTACACATGTACACACACATGTACACACACAGTGTACACACACACATGTACACACACACATGTACACACACACACACATGTACACACACATGTACACACACAGTGTACACACACACACACACATGTACACACACATGTACACACACAGTGTACACACACACATGTACACACACACATGTACACATGTACACACACAGTGTATACACACACACATGTACACACACATGTACACACACATGTATACATGTGTAATGCGGGCGAAAGCGACCTTCCGGATGTGACGTCACAAGGAGGGTGGAGTCATGTGACGTGGGGGGAAGGTTCGGGGCTTTAAGCGGGTAAACCGGAAGGGGAAGTCAGTCGGGTTGTGAATGGAAAAGGGTGAGGCCACGAGGGCGAACGAGAGGAGGGGGGCACCGCCGGCGAGCGGGAGCCGACCCCAGAGTACAGCCAGGAAGGCTGTGTGTTAGAGGCAGCGGTGTGGCTGCAGAGAGTCGCAGGAGCGACGAAGAGAGAGGAGAGTACAGCCAGGAAGGCTGTGTGTTAGAGGCAGCGGTGTGGCTGCCAGGAGGAGCTGCGGAGAGAGAGAGCAAGAAGCTGTGAGAGCTGCGGAGGGAGAAGAGCAGCAGAGAGTACAGCCAAGGGGGGCTGTGTGAGAGAAACAGCAGCGGAGCTGCTGTTGTGGATCGGGCCGACATTGGAGTCAGCACCGTGGAGAAGCTACCGGGTCAAGACAGCCGTGTGGGTGTACAGCACGAACCGAATAATAAAGGACACTGAGCCAGACATCGTGGTCCAGAGTCGTTTATTACACTGGTGTCAGAAGTGAAACGGCTTGTCAAGACGGCTCGGAAGAAAGAATATTCCTGTGCCATCATCTGCTACATCATCCGACTTACGATTGAGACAGATGGCGCAGCTGGAGACCTGGAAAATCGTGCTGGCGAAACCGTGTGAGCTCACCACGCCGACGACGGCAGTGGGGAAAGCCGATGGTGGTCTGCAGGCTGACGCCTTGCCTGCGCTGCCAGCGCCATCTGCCACGTGGCACGAAGACGCCATCTTGGGCGTGGCAGGGGAGAAACGGCGGGAAGCCGCCATCTTGTCTTCACCGCGGCGGGGAGACGCCGCCATCTTCAACATCGCGGCGGAGAGGCAGCCTTGCGCTGCCATCTGGAGGTGCCGCGGGGAGAGCAGCCTGCTGTGAGCTGCTGTTTTGCGAGGGGGAGCTGCGAGGAGAGGACGACGACGCTACAGCTGCTGGGGCGGGAGCTCTCCCGTCCTGGCTCGGGTGCGTGACAACGGAGCAGTCAAGTCGCCGAACGAGTTCTGCGAGACGACTCAAGTTGCCGCCCTGCCATCCTCTTCTTGCTGCAGCCCCGGGCGGGTCGTAACGATACGCAACCGGCCTTTACACACACCTCACCCATCTTTCGAGGGCCGGGTGGGGGCGATTTTGTTTCTCTCATGACTCGATTGTGCGGAGCGCGGTTCGGACTGTGGGTATGTGTGTGTAATAACGATGAACGCGCTATCTGCTTGTTGCTCGGTGTCAATTAAAGTGTGTACGTGTGTTGAGAATGGACGGAGAGTATGCTGTGCTTGCTGAGTGTTAAATTGTGTGTGTGCGCTGCGGTGTGGAGTTGTTATATTGATGGCGAAGTTAATTATTAACTCGGGAGCGTCGGGTATCTTGCGCTGTATCATCTCGTGGGTTACCTTGTGCGATGGGCTTAATTGAAAAATATATATATTTTTTTTTGGTGTATTGTGCTGCGAGGTGCTATGTGCGATGTGGTTGTTGCAAGAGAGAGAATATTTGTGTTGTTGCTGCAATGTTACGACTGGATTAATGGTGTGTTGGTTACCTGCAGATCGGTTTGCTATTGTGCTTAAATGTGCGCGTGTGATCGCGATATGCTGACTATGTGCTGTTATACCGTTCTGTACGGTTATGGGGTGCGATGCATTGATTGACTATTGGGGTTGGGATGTTATTAATTGTGCGTACCTGTTGGAAATTGGTAACAAATTCGAGGGGGACCCTATTATTTGGTCGTATGGATGTTATGTACACGCGATTTTGTGCATATTATGGGTAACGGCGCTTTGGGAGAGAGAGAGCGCGCTTTGAGGGTGCGTGATGACGCCGTTGTGGGTGTCTCAAAGGTTAATGCTAATGGGACCGTAAATTGGCGCCAAGTTGCGTCGCGTATTCGGTTGATCGCATGCAGCCACGAGTTGCTTTGCGAGTTGGGTTGTGTAACCAATGTGGTTGGTAAAATATTGGTTAAAAATTCCCCGATATGACTGCTGCGCGCAGCAAGCTGGGGCTGTGCGTCTATCGTTGTTGGGATTGTTACAATAAGACGGGGGAAGCAATTTGTGACCCCCAGCAAAAGGGAAGCTGGGGTGCACGAATGGAGAAAACTGGCCACGTGTTCGCGCGTTGGGCCGCCATTTTGCGCACACGCGGGGTATGGCGACGATGCGCTTTGCGGAAAGGGCCGCCATTTTGAGTGCGCGCGAGATATTGCGCGAACGCGCTGGGCGAAGGGGGCCGCCATTTTGAGCGCGCGGGAAAAACCTCGGTGGGGCAAATATTCCATCTGTTATGCCTGCCATTGTTGATTGGGTGATGCACGAGTGGTGGTCACGTCGGCCTATGGCTGATGGCTGACCTGACAGCCGGGAGGCGAAACCTCCGTGGTATGTCTTAAACTAATGGGCCGTGTGCTCATATGGCTCGGGGAGTCATGGTTCAGTTGTGCGGTGGCAGACTGAACCTGGTGTGCCGGGGGCTCACGGGATTTGGGTTAGGGCGTTATTGTCTCTATAAGAGAACATTACCCCATGGGGGGGGTCGTTGATATCTGGCCTTGCCGAGGGATTGATCTTCCCTTGGCTATAAAGCGTCAGACTATAAGAGGCTGGTGTGTGTCCATCGCTGATGGGATAGTAAGGGAGGAGCATGGCCGAGTGCTGCTCATCCCCGAAATGGCACTAGCCGAGAGTATGGTAAATGGATGTTGCTGTGGGTTGACGACCACGGTGAGGGTTACGGCGAGTTTAACGTTACCGCTGGGGAGCGTGGCTCTCCACGCGAGGGTGTGCGATTAGGGGTTTTGTTGGTTTGTTGAGAGTGACTGTGGGTACATGCTGTGTACGTCTGAGGTCTGTGCTGGTCCTCAAGGGAGGACTGCTGGTGGGTAAGAGCAGACATTTTTTTTTTGTTGTTGTTGTTTTCACGTGTAAATAATATTGCTGTTCAAATGTAAATACTGGGGCGTCCATCGCGGTTATTTGGGTAATTATTGGGGTTTTCTTAAGCGGCCCGGAATTACATCATCTCCACTATCCTGGGGCCGGGTGGCCGTCGTGTACGACATGCGGATGTGCGTTGTTGTGCTTTGCGTTGTTGTTGTTCTTGTTGTTACATTAAATGCTTAGTGTCCTTTAGGGGGGGAAGCTCGGTTCGCCGCATTACGATTTGCTATTGGTCAGCCGAGGTCGGCTGGGATTTTTCTACGGGGGAGGGTGGTGTAATGCGGGCGAAAGCGACCTTCCGGATGTGACGTCACAAGGAGGGTGGAGTCATGTGACGTGGGGGGAAGGTTCGGGGCTTTAAGCGGGTAAACCGGAAGGGGAAGTCAGTCGGGTTGTGAATGGAAAAGGGTGAGGCCACGAGGGCGAACGAGAGGAGGGGGGCACCGCCGGCGAGCGGGAGCCGACCCCAGAGTACAGCCAGGAAGGCTGTGTGTTAGAGGCAGCGGTGTGGCTGCAGAGAGTCGCAGGAGCGACGAAGAGAGAGGAGAGTACAGCCAGGAAGGCTGTGTGTTAGAGGCAGCGGTGTGGCTGCCAGGAGGAGCTGCGGAGAGAGAGAGCAAGAAGCTGTGAGAGCTGCGGAGGGAGAAGAGCAGCAGAGAGTACAGCCAAGGGGGGCTGTGTGAGAGAAACAGCAGCGGAGCTGCTGTTGTGGATCGGGCCGACATTGGAGTCAGCACCGTGGAGAAGCTACCGGGTCAAGACAGCCGTGTGGGTGTACAGCACGAACCGAATAATAAAGGACACTGAGCCAGACATCGTGGTCCAGAGTCGTTTATTACACATGTACACACACACAGTATATACACACACACATGTACACACACATGTACACACACATGTACACATGTACACACACACAGTATATACACACACACATGTACACACACATGTACACACACATGTACACATGTACACACACATGTACACACACATGTACACACACACATGTACACACACACAGTGTACACACACACACATGTACACATGTACACACACATGTACACACACAGTGTACACACACACAGTGTACACACACAGTGTACACACACACACAGTGTACACACACACACACACATGTACACACACACAGTGTACACACACACACATGTACACACACATGTACACACACAGTGTACACACACACAGTGTACACACACACACATGTACACACACACATGTACACACACATGTACACACACATGTACACATGTACACACACAGTGTATACACACACACATGTACACACACATGTACACACACATGTACACATGTACACACACAGTGTATACACACACACATGTACACACACATGTACACACACACAGTGTACACACACACATGTACACATGTACACACACATGTCTCTGTCTCTCTCTCTGTGTCTCTCTGTCTCTCTCTCTCTCTGTCTCTCTGTCTCTCTCTCTGTGTCTCTCTCTGTGTGTCTCTCTGTCTCTCTCTCTGTCTCTCTCTGTCTCTCTCTCTGTGTCTCTCTGTGTCTCTCTGTGTCTCTCTCTCTCTCTGTCTCTGTCTCTCTGTGTGTCTCTCTGTGTGTCTCTCTGTGTGTCTCTCTGTGTGTCTCTCTGTGTGTCTCTCTGTGTGTCTCTCTGTGTGTCTCTCTGTGTGTCTCTCTGTGTGTCTCTCTGTGTGTCTCTCTGTGTGTCTCTCTGTCTCTCTCTCTCTGTCTCTCTGTGTCTCTGTCTCTCTCTCTCTGTGTCTCTGTCTCTGTCTCTCTCGCTGCCGCCGTAGCAAGACCAGCAGCGGCAGCGGCAGCGGCAGCGGCAGCGGCAGCGGCAGCGGCAGCAAGGTGGTGCCGACTCTGTGCCGGAGCACACAGAGAGTCGGCACCTGTGAAAGGAACCGACGCCGACGATGGCGGAGGGTTCGCCGTCGTCAGGAGCGCGACAAGTATGAGCAGGAACGGGAAGGTCCAGCTCAAGAGGGCGGCCACCGCTGGCGCCATCGACCAGCCAGCCGGCTGCCCGGTGGAGATGGAGGGGGGAGGCCATGGAGGCCACTGGCGACGCGAACCCGGCGGACGCGACCGAGCCGAGAACGCGATCGCCGAACCTGGCCTCACCCCCCCCCCCCCGGCGCCGTGCTGAGCAGCGCTGTAGCACCCCCCCCCCTGGCTCGCCCCCGACAGGTGACGGGAGGACAGCGCCGGCGCCGTGCTGAGCAGCGCTGTAGCACCCCCCCCCCCCTCGCTCGCGCCCGACAGGTGACGGGAGGACAGCGCCGGCGCCGTGCTGAGCAGCGCTGTAGCACCCCCCCCCCCTCGCTCGCCCCCGACAGGTGACGGGAGGACAGCGCCGGCGCCGTGCTGAGCAGCGCTGTAGCACCCCCCCCCCCTCGCTCGACCCCGACAAGTGACGGGAGGACAGCGCCGGCGCCGTGCTGAGGAGCGCTGTAGCACCCCCCCCCCCTCACTCGCCCCCGACAGGTGACGGGAGGACAGCGCCGGCGCCGTGCTGAGCAGCGCTGTAGCACCCCCCCCCCCCCGCTCGCCCCCGACAGGTGACGGGGAGGGGAGCGCCGGCGCCGTGCTGAGCAGCGCTGTAGCACCCCCCCCCCCCTCGCTCGCCCCCGACAGGTGACGGGAGGACAGCGCCGGCGCCGTGCTGAGGAGCGCTGTAGCACCCCCCCCCCCCCGCTCGCCCCCGACAGGTGACGGGGAGGGGAGCGCCGGCGCCGTGCTGAGCAGCGCTGTAGCACCCCCCCCCCCTCGCTCGCCCCCGACAGGTGACGGGAGGACAGCGCCGGCGCCGTGCTGAGCAGCGCTGTAGCACCCCCCCCCCCTTGCTCGCCCCCCGACAGGTGACGGGAGGACAGCGTCGGCGCCGTGCTGAGCAGCGCTGTAGCACCCCCCCCCCCCTCGCTCGCCCCCCGACAGGTGACGGGAGGACAGCGCCAGCGCCGTGCTGAGCAGCGCTGTAGCACCCCCCCCCCCCTCGCTCGCCCCCGACAGGTGACGGGGAGGACAGCGCCGGCGCCGTGCTGAGCAGCGCTGTAGCACCCCCCCCCCCCCGCTCGCCCCCGACAGGTGACGGGAGGACAGCGTCGGCACCGTGCTGAGCAGCGCTGTAGCACCCCCCCCCCCCTCGCTCGCCCCCGACAGGTGACGGGGAGGGGAGCGCGGAGCCCGAGGTGACCGGGGAGGGGGAGGCCATGGAGCCCGGTGTGCCGAGCCGCGTCGTGGCTCTGAGGAGCAACCTTCCCGGCCGTCACGAGGTGGGGCGACAAACCCAAGGGCTGGAGCGAGGTGAACGGACTTGGGACCGAGCCTGGTGAGGTCGCGGCTCCGGGAGGGTCGGTGGATGTGACAGGAGGATCGGGACAAGGCGGAGTACCCCCAAATAGCTCAGAGGTTGCAGGAACGAGGCTGGGCCGGGGGGGAGGGTACACGCCCAGAGGCCTCCTCTCATGGTGGAAGAAGGCGGACAGGGGGATAAAGGGGAATGTGGCGAGGGAGCTGACGAAAGCTTTCCCCGACAGGCGCACCGTTGCGGATGTGGTTTTGGACGTGAGATGGGACCCGTACAGGTATGGGTACGGCGAGCGGGAGATCGGGCGGCTAATGGAGTTGATAGACACAAATCGGAGCCGTTCCCCGCCGGTTTCGACGACGAGGGGACAGAGGACGAGAGGATGGCCTGGGCGAGGGAGGTCAAGGAGAGGGAGGCCATGGAGGCCAGCGGCGACGCGCGGGTGAAGGCGGCGACCGAGGGGGGCGAAACAGCCGGACCCGGCCTCGCCTGTTTCGTCTTCGCAGGGGAGCGGGGCGAGCGTCGTCAAGGAGTGGCGATTCAAAGAGACGGATGGCCTCCGTTGCCGAAGACAGAGCGCTCTCCCCCGAGTGTCTCCTCGGTTTCTTGAAGCGGTCGTACGGGAGGCGAAACATCCGCGTGCGGGACAGCTTCCCCGATAGACGGAACTTCACGAGAACGGCCCGGAGTGTGGTCCAGGACCCGAGTACGTTCGGGTACAGCCGCCAGGAAATTTTCCGGGTCAAAGCCTTGATGAGCAAGGCCCGAAAACAGCCACCGTCCCCCCCCCCCCCATCACCCCCTTCTCCCCCGAGGCGTTGAAGAGGACACCACCACCACCGCCGCAGCCAGCCGGGGAGGAAGGTGAGGAGGTGGGAGCGGAAGAGCTGCTCTGCTAGGCGAAGGGGTGTGAGAGCCCGGATGACGAGCTCACCGGACACTGGCTGTGAGCGGTGGCGATGTGGGGCGTGATGACGATGGTGTTGGTTGCCACGAAGGCAGGCACACTGAATGCTTCGGAAAGCACACCGGACACTGGCTGTGAGCGGTGGCGATGTGGTGCGGGATGACGATGGTGTTTGTTGCCACGAAGGCAGGCACACTGAATGCTTCGGAAAGCACACCGGACACTGGCTGTGAGCGGTGGCGATGTGGGGCGGGATGACGATGGTGTTTGTTGCCACGAAGGCAGGTACACTGAATGGACTGGAATATTCCAGTGCAATTTGCGCTGGTGAAATAAAATTATAAAAGTCGAAAAAGTCTGTCTCTCTCTGTCTCTCTGTGTGTGTCTCTCTCTCTCTGTGTCTCTCTGTGTCTCTCTCTGTGTGTCTCTCTCTCTCTGTCTCTCTCTGTGTATCTGTCTCTCTGTGTCTCTGTCTCTGTGTGTGTCTCTCTCTCTCTGTCTCTCTGTGTCTCTCTCTGTGTCTCTCTCTGTGTCTCTCACACTCTCTCTGTTTCTCACACTCTCTCTGTCTCTCTGTCTCTGTGTGTCTCTCTCTCTCTCTGTCTCTCTGTCTCTCTCTCACACTCTCTCTGTGTGTCTCTCTCTCTGTGTCTCTCTCTGTGTCTCTATGTCTCTCTCTGTCTCTCTCTCTCTCTCTCTCTGTGTCTCTCTGTGTCTCTCTGTCTCTCTCTCACACTCTCTCTGTGTGTCTCTCTCTAACACTCTGTCTCTCTCTGTCTCTCTGTCTCACACACTCTCTCTCTGTCTCTCACTGTCTCTCTCTGTCTCTCTCTGTCTCTCTGTGTCTCTCTGTGTCTCTCTGTGTCTCTCTGTCTCTCTCTCACACTCTCTCTGTGTGTCTCTCTGTCTCTCTGTCTCTCTCTCTCTGTGTCTCTCTGTCTCTCTCTGTCTCTCTCTGTGTCTCTCTCTGTGTCTCTCTCACTGTGTCTCTCACCCGCATGAACTCTTCACGATCCCGCATCCTCTGCAACTCGACGATTCGGCTCCTCGCTCGACGCAGAGCCTCGATCTCGCCCTTCAGGTGACCCCCCCGTGTCCGCTCCACCCGCTCCACCCCCTGCTCCACCTCCACCTCCTCCACCTCCTCCTCCACCTCCACCTCCTCCTCCACCTCCTCCCACCTCCTCAGTTCCCGCAGCCTCATGGCGCTCTCGGCTCGCACGGCTCCCAGAGCGGAGCGTCGCTCCCTGGCGAGGGCGACTCGCGCCGCCTCGTAGCGACGCGTCAACCCCGACAGCGTCTCCAGCGTGGCAGCCTGAGATCATCATCATATACATACACATACATATATACATATACACAGTGAGTAGGTGAGTAGGTGAGCGAGTAGGTGAGTAGGTGAGTGAGTAGGTGAGTGAGTAGGTGAGTGAGTAGGTGAGTGAGTAGGTGAGTAGCTGAGTGTGTAGGTGAGTGAATAGGTGAGTGAGTGAGTAGGTGAGTGAGTAGGTGAGTAGGTGAGTGAGTAGGTGAGTGAGTAGGTGAGTGTGTAGGTGAGTGAGTGAGTAGGTGAGTAGGTGAGTGAGTAGGTGAGTAGGTGAGTGTGTAGGTGAGTGAGTAGGTGAGTGTGTAGGTGAGTAAGTAGGTGAGTGAGTAGGTGAGTAGGTGAGTGAGTAGGTGAGTGAATAGGTGAGTGAGTGAGTAGGTGAGTAGGTGAGTGAGTAGGTGAGTAGGTGAGTGAGTAGGTGAGTGAGTAGGTGAGTGTGTAGGTGAGTAAGTAGGTGAGTGAGTAGGTGAGTAGGTGAGTGAGTAGGTGAGTGAGTAGGTGAGTGTGTAGGTGAGTAAGTAGGTGAGTGAGTAGGTGAGTAGGTGAGTGAGTAGGTGAGTGTGTAGGTGAGTGAGTAGGTGAGTAGCTGAGTGTGTAGGTGAGTGAATAGGTGAGTGAGTGAGTAGGTGAGTAGGTGAGTGAGTAGGTGAGTAGGTGAGTGAGTAGGTGAGTGAGTAGGTGAGTGTGTAGGTGAGTAAGTAGGTGAGTGAGTAGGTGAGTAGGTGAGTGTGTAGGTGAGTGAGTAGGTGAGTGTGTAGGTGAGTAAGTAGGTGAGTGAGTAGGTGAGTAGGTGAGTGAGTAGGTGAGTGTGTAGGTGAGTAAGTGAGTGAGTAGGTGAGTGAGTAGGTGAGTGAGTAGGTGAGTGAGTAGGTGAGTAGGTGAGTGTGTAGGTGAGTGAGTAGGTGAGTGAGTAGGTGAGTAGCTGAGTGTGTAGGTGAGTGAATAGGTGAGTGAGTGAGTAGGTGAGTAGGTGAGTGAGTAGGTGAGTAGGTGAGTGAGTAGGTGAGTGAGTAGGTGAGTGTGTAGGTGAGTAAGTAGGTGAGTGAGTAGGTGAGTAGGTGAGTGTGTAGGTGAGTGAGTAGGTGAGTGTGTAGGTGAGTAAGTAGGTGAGTGAGTAGGTGAGTAGGTGAGTGAGTAGGTGAGTGTGTAGGTGAGTAGGTGAGTGAGTAGGTGAGTGAGTAGGTGAGTGAGTAGGTGAGTGAGTAGGTGAGTAGGTGAGTGTGTAGGTGAGTGAGTAGGTGAGTGAGTAGGTGAGTAGCTGAGTGTGTAGGTGAGTGAATAGGTGAGTGAGTGAGTAGGTGAGTAGGTGAGTGAGTAGGTGAGTAGGTGAGTGAGTAGGTGAGTGAGTAGGTGAGTGTGTAGGTGAGTAAGTAGGTGAGTGAGTAGGTGAGTAGGTGAGTGTGTAGGTGAGTGAGTAGGTGAGTGTGTAGGTGAGTAAGTAGGTGAGTGAGTAGGTGAGTAGGTGAGTGAGTAGGTGAGTGTGTAGGTGAGTAGGTGAGTGAGTAGGTGAGTGAGTAGGTGAGTGAGTAGGTGAGTGAGTAGGTGAGTAGGTGAGTGTGTAGGTGAGTGAGTAGGTGAGTGAGTAGGTGAGTAGCTGAGTGTGTAGGTGAGTGAATAGGTGAGTGAGTGAGTAGGTGAGTAGGTGAGTGAGTAGGTGAGTAGGTGAGTGAGTAGGTGAGTGAGAAGGTGAGTGTGTAGGTGAGTAAGTAGGTGAGTAAGTAGGTGAGTGAGTAGGTGAGTAGGTGAGTGAGTAGGTGAGTGTGTAGGTGAGTAAGTAGGTGAGTGAGTAGGTGAGTAAGTGAGTGTGTAGGTGAGTGAGTAGGTGAGTGAGTAGGTGAGTAGGTGAGTGAGTAGGTGAGTGAGTAGGTGAGTGAGTAGGTGAGTGTGTAGGTGAGTAAGTAGGTGAGTGAGTAGGTGAGTAGGTGAGTGAGTAGGTGAGTGAGTAGGTGAGTGTGTAGGTGAGTGAGTAGGTGAGTGAGTAGGTGAGTGAGTAGGTGAGTAGGTGAGTGAGTAGGTGAGTGAGTAGGTGAGTGTGTAGGTGAGTAAGTAGGTGAGTGAGTAGGTGAGTAGGTGAGTGAGTAGGTGAGTGAGTAGGTGAGTGTGTAGGTGAGTAGGTGAGTGAGTAGGTGAGTGAGTAGGTGAGTGTGTAGGTGAGTAGGTGAGTGAGTAGGTGAGTGAGTAGGTGAGTGTGTAGGTGAGTGAGTAGGTGAGTGAGTAGTTGAGTGAGTAGGTGAGTAGCTGAGTGTGTAGGTGAGTGAATAGGTGAGTGAGTGAGTAGGTGAGTAGGTGAGTAGGTGAGTGAGTAGGTGAGTGAGTAGGTGAGTGTGTAGGTGAGTAAGTAGGTGAGTGAGTAGGTGAGTAGGTGAGTGAGTAGGTGAGTGAGTAGGTGAGTGTGTAGGTGAGTGAGTAGGTGAGTAGGTGAGTGAGTAGGTGAGTGAGTAGGTGAGTGAGTAGGTGAGTGAGTAGGTGAGTAGTTGAGTGAGTAGGTGAGTAGGTGAGTGTGTAGGTGAGTGAGTAGGTGAGTAGGTGAGTAGGTGAGTGAGTAGGTGAGTAGGTGAGTGAGTAGGTGAGTAGGTGAGTGTGTAGGTGAGTGAGTGAGTAGGTGAGTGAGTAGGTGAGTGAGTAGGTGAGTAGGTGAGTGAGTCTTCTCACCTGCAGTGAGTCGGCACTCCGTTCCACACTCTCCCAGAGTGAGTGAGTAGGTGAGTAAGTAGGTGAGTAAGTAGGTGAGTGAGTAGGTGAGTGAGTAGGTGAGTGAGTAGGTGAGTGAGTAGGTGAGTAGGTGAGTGAGTGAGTGAGTAGGTGAGTGAGTAGGTGAGTGAGTAGGTGAGTGAGTAGGTGAGTAGGTGAGTAGGTGAGTAGGTGAGTGAGTGAGTGAGTGAGTAGGTGAGTGAGTAGGTGAGTGAGTAGGTGAGTGAGTAGGTGAGTGAGTAGGTGAGTGAGTGAGTGAGTAGGTGAGTGAGTAGGTGAGTGAGTAGGTGAGTGAGTAGGTGAGTGAGTGAGTGAGTAGGTGAGTGAGTGAGTAGGTGAGTGAGTAGGTGAGAGAGTAGGTGAGTAGGTGAGTGTGTAGGTGAGTGAGTGTGTAGGTGAGTGAGTAGGTGAGTGAGTAGGTGAGTGAGTAGGTGAGTAGGTGAGTGAGTAGGTGAGTAGGTGAGTGTGTAGGTGAGTGAGTGTGTAGGTGAGTGAGTAGGTGAGTGAGTAGGTGAGTAGGTGAGTGAGTAGGTGAGTAGGTGAGTGAGTAGGTGAGTAGCTGAGTGTGTAGGTGAGTGAATAGGTTAGTGAGTGAGTAGGTGAGTAGGTGAGTGAGTAGGTGAGTAGGTGAGTGAGTAGGTGAGTGAGTAGGTGAGTGAGTAGGTGAGTGAGTAGGTGAGTGAGTGAGTAGGTGAGTGAGTAGGTGAGTGAGAAGGTGAGTGAGTAGGTGTGTAGGTGAGTGAGTAGGTGAGTAGGTGAGTGAGTAGGTGAGTGAGTAGGTGAGTGAGTGAGTGAGTGAGTGGGTGAGTAGGTGAGTGAGTAGGTGAGTGAGTAGGTGAGTGTGTAGGTGAGTAGGTGAGTAGGTGAGTGTGTAGGTGAGTGAGTGAGTGAGTAGGTGAGTAGGTGAGTGAGTAGGTGAGTGAGTAGGTGAGTAGGTGAGTGAGTGAGTAGGTGAGTGAGTAGGTGAGTGAGTAGGTGAGTGTGTAGGTGAGTAGGTGAGTAGGTGAGTGTGTAGGTGAGTGAGTGAGTAGGTGAGTGAGTAGGTGAGTAGGTGAGTGAGTAGGTGAGTGAGTAGGTGAGTGAGTAGGTGAGTGTGTAGGTGAGTAGGTGAGTAGGTGAGTGTGTAGGTGAGTGAGTGAGTGAGTGAGTGAGTAGGTGAGTAGGTGAGTGAGTAGGTGAGTGAGTAGGTGAGTAGGTGAGTGAGTGAGTAGGTGAGTGAGTAGGTGAGTGAGTAGGTGAGTGTGTAGGTGAGTAGGTGAGTAGGTGAGTGTGTAGGTGAGTGAGTGAGTAGGTGAGTGAGTAGGTGAGTAGGTGAGTGAGTAGGTGAGTGAGTAGGTGAGTGAGTAGGTGAGTGTGTAGGTGAGTGAGTGAGTAGGTGAGTAGGTGAGTGTGTAGGTGAGTGAGTAGGTGAGTGTGTAGGTGAGTGAGTGAGTAGGTGAGTGAGTAGGTGAGTGAGTAGGTGAGTAGGTGAGTGAGTAGGTGAGTGAGTAGGTGAGTAGGTGAGTAGGTGAGTGTGTAGGTGAGTGAGTGAGTGAGTAGGTGAGTAAGTAGGTGAGTGAGTAGGTGAGTAGGTGAGTGAGTAGGTGAGTGTGTAGGTGAGTGAGTGAGTGAGTAGGTGAGTGAGTAGGTGAGTGAGTAGGTGAGTAGGTGAGTGAGTCTTCTCACCTGCAGTGAGTCGGCACTCCGTTCCACACTCTCCCAGAGTGAGTGAGTAGGTGAGTGAGTAGGTGAGTAGGTGAGTGTGTAGGTGAGTGAGTAGGCGAGTGAGTAGGTGAGTAGGTGAGTAGGTGAGTGAGTAGGTGAGTGAGTAGGTGAGTGTGTAGGTGAGTGAGTAGGTGAGTGTGTAGGTGAGTGAGTGAGTAGGTGAGTGAGTAGGTGAGTGAGTAGGTGAGTGAGTAGGTGAGTGAGTAGGTGAGTGAGTAGGTGAGTAGGTGAGTAGGTGAGTGAGTAGGTGAGTGAGTAGGTGAGTGAGTAGGTGAGTGAGTAGGTGAGTAGGTGAGTGAGTAGGTGAGTGAGTGAGTGAGTAGGTGAGTGAGTAGGTGAGTGAGTAGGTGAGTGTGTAGGTGAGTAGGTGAGTGTGTAGGTGAGTGAGTGAGTGAGTAGGTGAGTAGGTGAGTGAGTGAGTGAGTAGGTGAGTGAGTAGGTGAGTGAGTAGGTGAGTGTGTAGGTGAGTAGGTGAGTAGGTGAGTGTGTAGGTGAGTGAGTGAGTAGGTGAGTGAGTAGGTGAGTAGGTGAGTGAGTAGGTGAGTGAGTAGGTGAGTGTGTAGGTGAGTGAGTGAGTAGGTGAGTAGGTGAGTGTGTAGGTGAGTGAGTAGGTGAGTGTGTAGGTGAGTGAGTGAGTAGGTGAGTGAGTAGGTGAGTGAGTAGGTGAGTAGGTGAGTGAGTAGGTGAGTGTGTAGGTGAGTGAGTAGGTGAGTGTGTAGGTGAGTGAGTGAGTAGGTGAGTGTGTAGGTGAGTGAGTGAGTAGGTGAGTGAGTAGGTGAGTGAGTAGGTGAGTGAGTAGGTGAGTGAGTAGGTGAGTGAGTAGGTGAGTAGGTGAGTGAGTAGGTGAGTAGGTGAGTGAGTAGGTGAGTGAGTAGGTGAGTGAGTAGGTGAGTGAGTAGGTGAGTAGGTGAGTGAGTAGGTGAGTGAGTAGGTGAGTGAGTAGGTGAGTGAGTAGGTGAGTAGGTGAGTAGGTGAGTGAGTAGGTGAGTGAGTAGGTGAGTGAGTAGGTGAGTAGGTGAGTAGGTGAGTGAGTAGGTGAGTGAGTAGGTGAGTGAGTAGGTGAGTAGGTGAGTAGGTGAGTGAGTAGGTGAGTGAGTAGGTGAGTGAGTAGGTGAGTAGGTGAGTAGGTGAGTGTGTAGGTGAGTGAGTAGGTGAGTGTGTAGGTGAGTGAGTGAGTAGGTGAGTAGGTGAGTGAGTAGGTGAGTCGGTGAGTGTGTAGGTGAGTGAGTGAGTAGGTGAGTAGGTGAGTGTGTAGGTGAGTGAGTAGGTGAGTGTGTAGGTGAGTGAGTGAGTAGGTGAGTGAGTGAGTAGGTGAGTGAGTAGGTGAGTAGGTGAGTGAGTAGGTGAGTGAGTAGGTGAGTAGGTGAGTGAGTAGGTGAGTGAGTAGGTGAGTGAGTAGGTGAGTGAGTGAGTAGGTGAGTAGGTGAGTGAGTAGGTGAGTAGGTGAGTGAGTAAGTGAGTAGGTGAGTGTGTAGGTGAGTGAGTGAGTAGGTGAGTAGGTGAGTGAGTAGGTGAGTAGGTGAGTGAGTGAGTAGGTGAGTAGGTGAGTGTGTAGGTGAGTGAGTAGGTGAGTGTGTAGGTGAGTGAGTGAGTAGGTGAGTAGGTGAGTGTGTAGGTGAGTGAGTGAGTAGGTGAGTGAGAAGGTGAGTGAGTAGGTGAGTAGGTGAGTGTGTAGGTGAGTGAGTGAGTAGGTGAGTAGGTGAGTGAGTAGGTGAGTGTGTAGGTGAGTGAGTAGGTGAGTGAGTAGGTGAGTAGGTGAGTGAGTAGGTGAGTAGGTGAGTGTGTAGGTGAGTGAGTGAGTAGGTGTGTAGGTGAGTGAGTAGGTGAGTAGGTGAGTGAGTAGGTGAGTGAGTAGGTGAGTGTGTAGATGAGTGAGTGAGTAGGTGAGTAGGTGAGTGTGTAGGTGAGTGAGTAGGTGAGTGTGTAGGTGAGTGAGTAGGTGAGTAGGTGAGTGTGTAGGTGAGTGAGTGAGTAGGTGAGTGTGTAGGTGAGTAGGTGAGTGAGTGAGTAGGTGAGTAGGTGAGTGTGTAGGTGAGTGAGTAGGTGAGTGTGTAGGTGAGTGAGTGAGTAGGTGAGTGAGTAGGTGAGTAGGTGAGTGAGTAGGTGAGTGAGTAGGTGAGTAGGTGAGTAGGTGAGTAGGTGAGTGAGTAGGTGAGTAGGTGAGTGAGTAGGTGAGTGAGTGAGTAGGTGAGTAGGTGAGTGTGTAGGTGAGTGAGTAGGTGAGTGTGTAGGTGAGTGAGTGAGTAGGTGAGTGAGTAGGTGAGTAGGTGAGTGAGTAGGTGAGTGAGTAGGTGAGTAGGTGAGTAGGTGAGTAGGTGAGTGAGTAGGTGAGTAGGTGAGTGAGTAGGTGAGTGAGTGAGTAGGTGAGTAGGTGAGTGTGTAGGTGAGTGAGTAGGTGAGTGTGTAGGTGAGTGAGTGAGTAGGTGAGTGAGTAGGTGAGTAGGTGAGTGAGTAGGTGAGTGAGTAGGTGAGTAGGTGAGTAGGTGAGTAGGTGAGTGAGTCTTCTCACCTGCAGTGAGTCGGCACTCCGTTCCACACTCTCCCAGAGTGAGTGAGTAGGTGAGTGAGTAGGTGAGTAGGTGAGTAGGTGAGTGAGTAGGTGAGTAGGTGAGTAGGTGAGTGAGTAGGTGAGTGAGTAGGTGAGTGAGTGAGTAGGTGAGTGTGTAGTTGAGTGAGTAGGTGAGTGAGTAGGTGAGTGTGTAGGTGAGTGAGTAGGTGAGTGTGTAGGTGAGTGAGTAGGTGAGTAGGTGAGTGTGTAGGTGAGTGAGTAGGTGAGTAGGTGAGTGTGTAGGTGAGTGAGTAGGTGAGTAGGTGAGTAGGTGAGTAGGTGAGTAGGTGAGTAGGTGAGTGAGTAGGTGAGTAGGTGAGTGTGTAGGTGAGTGAGTGAGTAGGTGAGTGAGTGGGTGAGTGAGTAGGTGAGTGAGTAGGTGAGTGAGTAGGTGAGTGAGTAGGTGAGTAGGTGAGTAGGTGAGTAGGTGAGTGAGTAGGTGAGTAGGTGAGTGTGTAGGTGAGTGAGTGAGTAGGTGAGTGAGTGGGTGAGTGAGTAGGTGAGTAGGTGAGTGAGTAGGTGAGTAGGTGAGTAGGTGAGTAGGTGAGTGGGTGAGTGAGTAGGTGAGTAGGTGAGTGAGTAGGTGAGTGAGTAGGTGAGTAGGTGAGTAGGTGAGTGAGTGAGTAGGTGAGTGAGTAGGTGAGTGAGTGAGTAGGTGAGTGTGTAGATGAGTGAGTAGGTGAATGAGTAGGTGAGTGAGTAGGTGAGTGTGTAGGTGAGTGAGTAGGTGAGTAGGTGAGTGTGTAGGTGAGTGAGTAGGTGAGTAGGTGAGTGTGTAGGTGAGTGAGTGAGTAGGTGAGTAGGTGAGTAGGTGAGTAGGTGAGTAGGTGAGTGAGTAGGTGAGTAGGTGAGTGTGTAGGTGAGTGAGTGAGTAGGTGAGTGAGTGGGTGAGTGAGTAGGTGAGTAGGTGAGTGTGTAGGTGAGTGAGTGAGTAGGTGAGTAGGTGAGTAGGTGAGTAGGTGAGTGAGTAGGTGAGTAGGTGAGTGTGTAGGTGAGTGAGTAGGTGAGTAGGTGAGTGTATAGGTGAGTGAGTAGGTGAGTAGGTGAGTGTGTAGGTGAGTGAGTGAGTAGGTGAGTAGGTGAGTAGGTGAGTAGGTGAGTGAGTAGGTGAGTAGGTGAGTGTGTAGGTAAGTGAGTGAGTAGGTGAGTGAGTGGGTGAGTGAGTAGGTGAGTAGGTGAGTGAGTAGGTGAGTGAGTAGGTGAGTAGGTGAGTAGGTGAGTAGGTGAGTGAGTAGGTGAGTAGGTGAGTGTGTAGGTGAGTGAGTGAGTAGGTGAGTGAGTGGGTGAGTGAGTAGGTGAGTAGGTGAGTGAGTAGGTGAGTGAGTAGGTGAGTGAGTAGGTGAGTAGGTGAGTAGGTGAGTAGGTGAGTGAGTAGGTGAGTAGGTGAGTGTGTAGGTGAGTGAGTGAGTAGGTGAGTGAGTGGGTGAGTGAGTAGGTGAGTAGGTGAGTGAGTAGGTGAGTAGGTGAGTAGGTGAGTGAGTAGGTGAGTAGGTGAGTGTGTAGGTGAGTGAGTGAGTAGGTGAGTGAGTGGGTGAGTGAGTAGGTGAGTAGGTGAGTGAGTAGGTGAGTGAGTAGGTGAGTAGGTGAGTAGGTGAGTGAGTGAGTAGGTGAGTGAGTAGGTGAGTGAGTGAGTAGGTGAGTGTGTAGGTGAGTGAGTAGGTGAATGAGTAGGTGAGTGTGTAGGTGAGTGAGTAGGTGAGTAGGTGAGTGTGTAGGTGAGTGAGTAGGTGAGTAGGTGAGTGTGTAGGTGAGTGAGTGAGTAGGTGAGTAGGTGAGTAGGTGAGTGAGTAGGTGAGTAGGTGAGTGTGTAGGTGAGTGAGTGAGTAGGTGAGTGAGTGGGTGAGTGAGTAGGTGAGTAGGTGAGTGAGTAGGTGAGTGAGTAGGTGAGTGAGTAGGTGAGTAGGTGAGTAGGTGAGTAAGTGAGTGAGTAGGTGAGTAGGTGAGTGTGTAGGTGAGTGAGTAGGTGAGTGAGTGGGTGAGTGAGTAGGTGAGTAGGTGAGTGAGTAGGTGAGTGAGTAGGTGAGTGAGTAGGTGAGTAGGTGAGTAGGTGAGTAGGTGAGTGAGTAGGTGAGTAGGTGAGTGAGTGGGTGAGTGAGTAGGTGAGTAGGTGAGTGAGTAGGTGAGTAGGTGAGTGAGTAGGTGAGTGAGTGAGTAGGTGAGTGAGTGGGTGAGTGAGTAGGTGAGTAGGTGAGTGAGTAGGTGAGTGAGTAGGTGAGTAGGTGAGTAGGTGAGTGAGTGAGTAGGTGAGTGAGTAGGTGAGTAGGTGAGTAGGTGAGTGAGTGAGTAGGTGAGTGAGTGAGTAGGTGAATGAGTAGGTGAGTGAGTAGGTGAGTGAGTGAGTGAGTAGGTGAGTAGGTGAGTAGGTGAGTGAGTCTTCTCACCTGCAGTGAGTCGGCACTCCGCTCCACACTCTCACAGAGTGAGTGAGTAGGTGAGTGAGTAGGTGAGTGGGTGAGTGAGTAGGTGAGTAGGTGAGTGAGTAGGTGAGTAGGTGAGTGAGTAGGTGAGTGAGTGAGTAGGTGAGTGAGTGGGTGAGTGAGTAGGTGAGTAGGTGAGTGAGTAGGTGAGTGAGTAGGTGAGTAGGTGAGTGAGTGAGTAGGTGAGTGAGTAGGTGAGTAGGTGAGTAGGTGAGTGAGTGAGTAGGTGAGTGAGTGAGTAGGTGAATGAGTAGGTGAGTGAGTAGGTGAGTGAGTGAGTGAGTAGGTGAGTAGGTGACTGAGTCTTCTCACCTGCAGTGAGTCGGCACTCCGTTCCGCACTCTCCCAGAGTGAGTGAGTAGGTGAGTGAGTAGGTGAGTGAGTAGGTGAGTGAGTAGGTGAGTGAGTAGGTGAGTGAGTCTCACCTGCAGTGAGTCGGCACTCCGTTCCACACTCTCCCAGAAAGCTGTTTTCTCCGCTTCGCGCTCTGCCAGGCGGAGTTCGAGAAGACGCAGCGACTCCTGCGGGGAGAGAGTGAGTCGGTGTGAGTCTGTGTGAGTCTGTGTGAGTATGTGTGAGTCTGTGGGTCTCTGTGTGAGTCTGTGGGTGTCTGTGGGTGTCTGTGGGTCTCTGTGTGGTGAGTCTGTGTGAGTCTGTGGGTGTCTGTGTGAGTCTGTGTGAGTCTGTGGGTCTTTGGGTGTCTGTGTGAGTCTGTGAGTCTGTGGGTCTCTGTGGGTCTCTGTGTGAGTCTGTGGGTCTCTGTGTGGTGAGTCTGTGTGAGTCTGTGTGAGTCTGTGGGTCTCTGTGTGGTGAGTCTGTGGATGTCTGTGGGTCTCTCTGTGAGTCTGTGTGAGTCTGTGATGAGTCTGTGTGAGTCTGTGTGAGTCTGTGTGAGTCTGTGGGTGTGAGTCTGTGTGAATCTGTGAGTCTGTGGGTGTCTGTGTGAGTCTGTGGGTCTCTGTGGGTGTCTGTGGGTGTCTGTGTGAGTCTGTGGGTCTGTGTGAGTCTGTGGTGTGAGTCTGTGTGAGTCTGTATGAGTCTGTGAGTCTGTGGTGAGTCTGTGTGAGTTTGTGTGAGTCTGTGTGAGTCTGTGGGTCTCTGTGTGAGTCTGTGGGTCTCTGTGTGAGTCGGTGTGGTGAGTCTGTGTGAGTCTGTGTGGTGAGTCTGTGGTGTGAGTCTGTGTGGTGAGTCTGTGTGAGTCTGTGTGGTGAGTCTGTGTGAGTCTGTGTGGTGAGTCTGTGGGTCTCTGTGTGAAGAGTCTGTGGGTGTCTGTGTGGTGAGTCTGTGGGTCTCTGTGTGAGTCTGTGGGTCTCTGTGTGGTGAGTCTATGGCTCTCTGTGTGATGAGTCTATAGGTCTCTGTGTAAGTCTATGGGTCTTTGTGTGAGTCTATGGCTTTCTGTGTGAGTCTATGGGTCTCTTTGTGAGTCTATGAGTATTTGTCTGAGTCTATGGGTCTCTGTGATGTCGTGATGTAACCCACGACCTCCTGTAGACCAGGCAAGGTAGTCAACATCTCCTAGCCACCGTGATGATGATGGTGGTGGTGGTGATGATGGGGGTGTAGTGATGGTGATGTAGTGATGATGATGGTGTAGTGATGGTGATGATGGCGATGATGGTGGTGATGATGATGATGGTGTAGTGATGGTGATGATGGTGTAGTGATGGTGATGATGATGGTGTAGTGATGATGATGTAGTGATGATGGTGGTGGTGTAGTGATGGTGATGATGGTGTAGTGATGGTGATGATGATGGTGTAGTGATGATGGTGATGATGGTGTAGTGATGATGATGATGATGGTGTAGTGATGATGGTGGTGATGGTGTAGTGATGATGATGATGATGTAGTGATGATGATGATGATGATGTAGTGATGATGATGATGATGATGTAGTGATGATGATGATGATGATGGTGGTGTAGTGATGATGATGTAGTGATGATGATGTAGTGATGATGATGATGGTGTAGTGATGATGATGGTGATGTAGTGATGATGATGATGATGTAGTGATGATGATGATGATGTAGTGATGATGATGATGATGGTGGTGTAGTGATGATGATGTAGTGATGATGATGTAGTGATGATGATGATGGTGTAGTGATGATGATGGTGATGTAGTGATGATGATGATGATGGTGGTGTAGTGATGATGATGTAGTGATGATGATGTAGTGATGATGATGTAGTGATGATGATGATGATGGTGTAGTGATGATGATGGTGATGTAGTGATGATGATGATGATGATGTAGTGATGATGATGATGATGATGTAGTGATGATGATGATGTAGTGATGATGATGATGATGTAGTGATGATGATGATGATGGTGGTGTAGTGATGATGATGTAGTGATGATGATGTAGTGATGATGATGATGATGGTGTAGTGATGATGATGGTGATGTAGTGATGATGATGATGATGTAGTGATGATGATGATGATGTAGTGATGATGATGATGATGGTGGTGTAGTGATGATGATGTAGTGATGATGATGTAGTGATGATGATGATGGTGTAGTGATGATGATGGTGATGTAGTGATGATGATGATGATGGTGGTGTAGTGATGATGATGTAGTGATGATGATGATGGTGGTGTAGTGATGATGATGTAGTGATGATGATGTAGTGATGATGATGTAGTGATGATGATGATGATGGTGTAGTGATGATGATGGTGATGGTGTAGTGATGATGATGGTGATGTAGTGATGATGATGATGATGATGATGATGGTGTAGTGATGATGATGGTGATGTAGTGATGATGATGATGATGTAGTGATGATGATGATGATGATGATGTAGTGATGATGATGATGATGATGATGATGGTGTAGTGATGATGATGGTGATGTAGTGATGATGATGATGATGTAGTGATGATGATGATGATGTAGTGATGATGATGATGATGGTGGTGTAGTGATGATGATGTAGTGATGATGATGTAGTGATGATGATGATGATGATGGTGTAGTGATGATGATGGTGATGTAGTGATGATGATGATGATGGTGGTGTAGTGATGATGATGTAGTGATGATGATGTAGTGATGATGATGATGATGGTGTAGTGATGATGATGGTGATGTAGTGATGATGATGATGATGGTGGTGTAGTGATGATGATGTAGTGATGATGATGATGGTGGTGTAGTGATGATGATGTAGTGATGATGATGTAGTGATGATGATGTAGTGATGATGATGTAGTGATGATGATGATGGTGTAGTGATGATGATGGTGATGGTGTAGTGATGATGATGGTGATGTAGTGATGATGATGATGATGATGATGGTGTAGTGATGATGATGGTGATGTAGTGATGATGATGATGATGTAGTGATGATGATGATGATGATGTAGTGATGATGATGATGATGATGATGATGGTGTAGTGATGATGATGGTGATGTAGTGATGATGATGATGATGTAGTGATGATGATGATGATGTAGTGATGATGATGATGATGGTGGTGTAGTGATGATGATGTAGTGATGATGATGTAGTGATGATGATGATGATGATGGTGTAGTGATGATGATGGTGATGTAGTGATGATGATGATGATGGTGGTGTAGTGATGATGATGTAGTGATGATGATGATGATGATGGTGTAGTGATGATGATGGTGGTGATGTAGTGATGATGATGATGGTGGTGTAGTGATGATGATGTAGTGATGATGATGATGATGGTGGTGTAGTGATGATGATGTAGTGATGATGATGATGATGTAGTGATGATGATGATGATGTAGTGATGATGATGATGATGGTGGTGTTGTGATGATGATGTAGTGATGATGATGTAGTGATGATGATGATGATGGTGTAGTGATGATGATGGTGATGTAGTGATGATGATGATGATGGTGGTGTAGTGATGATGATGTAGTGATGATGATGTAGTGATGATGATGTAGTGATGATGATGATGATGGTGTAGTGATGATGATGTAGTGATGATGATGATGATGGTGGTGTAGTGATGATGATGTAGTGATGATGATATAGTGATGATGATGATGGTGTAGTGATGATGATGGTGGTGATGTAGTGATGATGATGATGATGGTGGTGTAGTGATGATGATGTAGTGATGATGATGATGATGATGGTGGTGTAGTGATGATGATGTAGTGATGATGATGATGATGGTGGTGTAGTGATGATGATGTAGTGATGATGATGATGATGGTGGTGTAGTGATGATGATGTAGTGATGATGATGTAGTGATGATGATGTAGTGATGATGATGATGATGGTGTAGTGATGATGATGGTGATGTAGTGATGATGATGATGATGGTGTAGTGATGATGATGTAGTGATGATGATGATGATGGTGGTGTAGTGATGATGATGTAGTGATGATGATATAGTGATGATGATGATGGTGTAGTGATGATGATGGTGGTGATGTAGTGATGATGATGATGATGGTGGTGTAGTGATGATGATGTAGTGATGATGATGATGTAGTGATGATGATGATGATGTAGTGATGATGATGATGATGGTGGTGTAGTGATGATGATGTAGTGATGATGATGTAGTGATGATGATGATGATGATGGTGTAGTGATGATGATGGTGATGTAGTGATGATGATGATGATGGTGGTGTAGTGATGATGATGTAGTGATGATGATGATGGTGGTGTAGTGATGATGATGTAGTGATGATGATGTAGTGATGATGATGTAGTGATGATGATGATGATGATGGTGTAGTGATGATGATGGTGATGTAGTGATGATGATGATGATGATGTAGTGATGATGATGATGGTGTAGTGATGATGATGGTGATGGTGGTGTAGTGATGATGATGTAGTGATGATGATGTAGTGATGATGATGATGATGGTGTAGTGATGATGATGTAGTGATGATGATGATGATGGTGGTGTAGTGATGATGATGTAGTGATGATGATGATGATGGTGTAGTGATGATGATGTAGTGATGATGATGATGATGATGGTGTAGTGATGATGATGGTGATGTAGTGATGATGATGATGATGTAGTGATGATGATGATGATGATGTAGTGATGATGATGATGATGATGGTGATGTAGTGATGATGATGTAGTGATGATGATGTAGTGATGATGATGATGATGGTGTAGTGATGGTGATGTAGTGATGATGATGATGATGTTGTAGTGATGATGATGATGTAGTGATGATGATGATGGTGATGTAGTGATGATGATGATGATGTAGTGATGATGATGATGATGTAGTGATGATGATGTAGTGATGATGATGATGATGGTGGTGTAGTGATGATGATGATGATGGTGGTGTAGTGATGATGATGATGATGATGTAGTGATGATGATGTAGTGATGATGATGATGATGGTGTAGTGATGATGATGGTGATGTAGTGATGATGATGATGATGATGGTGTAGTGATGATGATGTAGTGATGATGATGATGATGGTGGTGTAGTGATGATGATGTAGTGATGATGATATAGTGATGATGATGATGGTGTAGTGATGATGATGGTGGTGATGTAGTGATGATGATGATGATGGTGGTGTAGTGATGATGATGTAGTGATGATGATGATGATGGTGGTGTAGTGATGATGATGTAGTGATGATGATGATGATGATGGTGGTGTAGTGATGATGATGTAGTGATGATGATGATGATGATGGTGGTGTAGTGATGATGATGTAGTGATGATGATGTAGTGATGATGATGTAGTGATGATGATGATGATGGTGTAGTGATGATGATGGTGATGTAGTGATGATGATGATGATGGTGTAGTGATGATGATGTAGTGATGATGATGATGATGGTGGTGTAGTGATGATGATGTAGTGATGATGATATAGTGATGATGATGATGGTGTAGTGATGATGATGGTGGTGATGTAGTGATGATGATGATGATGATGGTGGTGGAGTGATGATGATGTAGTGATGATGATGATGATGTAGTGATGATGATGATGATGTAGTGATGATGATGATGATGGTGGTGTAGTGATGATGATGTAGTGATGATGATGTAGTGATGATGATGATGATGATGGTGTAGTGATGATGATGGTGATGTAGTGATGATGATGATGATGGTGGTGTAGTGATGATGATGTAGTGATGATGATGATGGTGGTGTAGTGATGATGATGTAGTGATGATGATGTAGTGATGATGATGTAGTGATGATGATGATGATGGTGTAGTGATGATGATGGTGATGTAGTGATGATGATGATGTAGTGATGATGATGATGGTGTAGTGATGATGATGGTGATGGTGGTGTAGTGATGATGATGTAGTGATGATGATGTAGTGATGATGATGATGGTGTAGTGATGATGATGTAGTGATGATGATGATGATGGTGGTGTAGTGATGATGATGTAGTGATGATGATGATGATGGTGTAGTGATGATGATGTAGTGATGATGATGATGATGATGGTGTAGTGATGATGATGGTGATGTAGTGATGATGATGATGATGTAGTGATGATGATGATGATGATGTAGTGATGATGATGATGATGATGATGGTGATGTAGTGATGATGATGTAGTGATGATGATGTAGTGATGATGATGATGATGATGGTGTAGTGATGGTGATGGTGATGTAGTGATGATGATGATGATGATGGTGTAGTGATGATGATGGTGGTGTAGTGATGATGATGATGATGATGGTGGTGTAGTGATGATGGTGTAGTGATGATGATGATGGTGTAGTGATGATGATGTAGTGATGATGATGATGATGATGATGGTGTAGTGATGATGATGATGATGGTGGTGTAGTGATGATGATGATGGTGGTGTAGTGATGATGATGATGATGTAGTGATGATGGTGTAGTGATGATGATGATGGTGTAGTGATGATGATGGTGGTGTAGTGATGATGATGATGATGATGGTGGTGTAGTGATGATGGTGTAGTGATGATGATGATGGTGGTGTAGTGATGATGATGTAGTGATGATGATGATGATGGTGTAGTGATGATGATGATGATGGTGGTGTAGTGATGATGATGATGGTGGTGTAGTGATGATGATGATGATGTAGTGATGATGGTGTAGTGATGATGATGATGGTGTAGTGATGATGATGATGATGTAGTGATGATGATGATGATGTAGTGATGATGATGATGGTGGTGGTGTCGGGGCGACTCTCACCAGCTTGACTCGCAGCTCCTCGTCGGCCGGTTGGTCCCCCACCTCCAGCTCCACCTTCTCGTGATCCACCTTCTCCTCCACCACCTCCACCTTCTCCACCACCTCCTCCACCTCCTCCACCACCTCCACCTTCTCCTCCACCTTCTCCACCTTCTCCACCACCTCAACCTTCTCCACCACCTCCACCTCCTCCACCTTCTCCACCACCACCACCACCTCCACCTTCTCCACCACCTCCACCTCCACCTTCTCCACCGGCTTCATCACTAACACTACCTCCTCTTGCACATGTGTGTGTGTGTCTGTGTGTGTGTGTCTGTGTGTGTGTGTCTGTGTGTGTCTGTGTGTGTGTGTCTGTGTGTTTGTTGTGTGTGTGTGTGTTTGTTGTGTGTGTGTGTGTTTGTCTGTGTGTGTGTGTGTGTCTGTGTGTGTCTGTGTGTTTGTGTGTGTCTGTGTGTGTGTGTCTGTGTGTATGTGTGTGTGTGTGTATCTCTGTGTGTGTGTGTCTGTGTGTGTCTGTGTGTGTGTCTGTGTGTGTGTGTCTGTGTGTGTGTCTTTGTGTGTCTGTGTGTGTGTGTCTGTGTGTGTGTGTCTGTGTGTGTGTCTGTGTGTGTGTGTCTGTGTGTGTGTCTTTGTGTGTCTGTGTGTGTGTCTGTGTGTGTGTGTGTCTGTGTGTGTGTGTCTGTGTGTGTCTGTGTGTTTGTGTGTGTCTGTGTGTGTGTGTCTGTGTGTTTGTTGTGTGTGTGGTGTGTGTGTGTCTGTGTTGTGTTGTGTGTGGTGTGTGTGGTGTGGTGTGTGTGGGGTGTGTGGTGTGTTTGGTGTGTGGTGTGTGTGTGTGTGTGTCTGTGTGTGTGTGTGTGTCTGTGTGTGTGTGTGTGTCTGTGTGTGTGTGTGTCTGTGTGTGTCTGTGTGTGTGTCTGTGTGTGTCTGTGTGTGTGTGGTGTCTCTGTGTGTGTGTGTGTCTGTGTGTGTGGTGTGTGTGTTGTGTGTGTGTCTGTGTTGTGTGTGTGTCTGTGTTGTGTGTATGTGTGTCTGTGTGTGTCTGTGTGTGTTGTGTTGTGTGTGTGTGTCTGTGTGTGTGTGTTGTGTGTGTGTGTTGTGTGTGTGTGTGTCTGTGTGTGTCTGTGTGTGTTGTGTTGTGTGTGTGTCTGTGTGTGTTGTCTTTGTGTGTGTCTGTGTGTGTGTGTTCTGTGTGTATGTTGTGTGTGTGTCTGTGTTGTGTGTGTGGTGTGTGTGTGGTGTGTGTGTGTATGTGTATGTGTGGTGTGTGTCTGTGTGTGTGTGTCTGTGTGTTGTGTGTGTGTCTGTGTGTGTGTGGTGTGTGTCTGTGTGTGTGGTGTGTGTGTGTGGTGTGTGTGTATGTGTATGTGTTGTGTGTGTCTGTGTGTGTGTGTCTGTGTGTTGTGTGTGTGTGTCTGTGTGTGTGGTGTGTGTGTGTGGTGTGTGTGTGTGTGGTGTGTGTGTGTCTGTGTGTTGTGTGGTGTGTGTCTGTGTGTGTGTGTGGTGTGTGTGTGTGTGTGGTGTGTGTGTGTGTTGTGTGTGTGTCTGTGTGTGTGTTTGTATCTGTGTGTGTGTGTCTGTGTGTGTGTGTCTGTCTTTGTGTGTGTGTCTGTCTGTGTGTGTGTCTGTGTGTGTCTGTGTGTGTCTGTGTGTGTGTTTGTATCTGTGTGTGTCTGTCTGTGTGTGTCTGTGTGTGTCTGTCTGTCTCTGTGTGTCTGTGTGTGTGTGTCTGTGTGTGTGTCTGTGTGTGTGTGGTGTGTTGTGTGTGTGTTGTGTGTGTTGTGTGTGTGTGTCTTGTGTATGTGTGTTGTGTCTGTGTGTGTTGTGTGTCTGTGTGTTGTGTGTGTGTTGTGTGTGTGTTGTGTGTGTGGTGTGTGGTGTATTGTGTGTGTTGTGTGTGTGTCTGTATGTGTGTGTGTGTGTTGTCTGTGTGTGTGTGTGTGTTGTGTCTGTGTGTGTGTGTGTCTGTGTGTGTGTCTGTGTCTGTTGTATCTGTATGTGTCTGTGTGTGTCTGTGTTGTATCAGTGTTGTGTCTGTGTGTGTTTGTGTGTGTCTTGTGTGTGTGTCTGTGTTGTGTCTGTGTGTGTCTGTGTGTCTGTCTGTGTGTTGTGTGTGTGTCTGTGTGTTTGTTGTGTGTGTTTGTATCTGTGTGTCTGTCGCTGTGTGTTTCTCTGTGTGTGTCTGTGTGTGTCTGTGTGTGTGTCTGTGTGTGTGTATCTGTCTGTGTGTGTGTCTGTGTGTGTGTCTGTATGTCTATGTCTGTGTGTCTCTCTCTGTGTCTGTCTCTCTCTCTGTCTGTGTGTGTGTCTCTCTCTGCATCTGGTTCTCTCGCCTGTGACGCTCGACCCAGCAACTGGATTGGTCAGATCGACCACCACCACCATCGCCACCGTGGCAATCTCCACCACCATCGCCACCGAAGATAAAGATCCCCCGTGTAGCCTCTAGCAGGCTGTAGGGGCAAGTGCTGCTAGTAGCAGCAGCAGTGGTTGTGGTGATGGTGGTGGTTGTGGTGGTTGTGGTGGTTGTGGTGGTGGTGGTGGTTGTGGTGGTGGTGGTGGTTGTGGTGGTGGTTGTGGTGGTTGTGGTGGTGGTTGTGGTGGTGGTGGTTGTGGTGGTGGTTGTGGTGGTGGTGGTTGTGGTGGTGGTTGTGGTGATGGTGGTGGTTGTGGTGGTTGTGGCGGTTGTGGTGGTGGTGGTGGTTGTGGCGGTGGTGGTGGTTGTGGTGGTTGTAGTGGTGGTGGTTGTGGTGGTGGTGGTTGTTGTGGTGGTGGTTGTGGTGGTTGTGGTGGTGGTTGTGGTGGTTGTGGTGGTGGTGGTTGTGGTGGTTGTGGTGGTGGTTGTGGTGGTGGTTGTGGTGGTGGTGGTTGTGGTGGTGGTGGTTGTGGTGGTGGTTGTGGTGGTGGTGGTTGTGGTGGTTGTGGTTGTGGTGGTTGTGGTTGTGGTGGTTGTAGTGGTGGTTGTGGTTGTTGTGGTGGTTGTTGTTGTGGTGGTTGTGGTGGTGGTTGTGGTGGTGGTTGTGGTGGTGGTTGTTGTTGTTGTGGTGGTTGTGGTGGTGGTTGTGGTGGTTGTGGTGGTGGTTGTGGTGGTTGTGGTTGTTGTGGTTGTGGTGGTTGTTGTGGTGGTGGTTGTGGTGGTTGTGGTTGTGGTGGATGTGGTGGTGGTGTTGGTGGTTGTGGTGGTGGTTGTGGTGATGGTGGTTGTGGTGGTGGTTGTGGTGGTGGTTGTGGTGGTGGTTGTGGTGGTGGTGATGGTGGTTGTGGTGGTTGTGGTGGTGGTTGTGGTGATGGTGGTTGTGGTGGTGGTTGTGGTGTTGGTTGTGGTGGTGGTTGTGGTGGTGGTTGTGGTGGTGGTTGTGGTGGTGGTGGTTGTGGTGGGGGTTGTGGTGGTGGTTGTGGTGGTGGTTGTGGTGGTGGGGTTGGTGGTGGGGGATGTGGTGGTGGTGGTTGTGATGGTTGTGGTGGTGGTTGTGGTGGTGGTTGTGGTGGTGGTTGTGGTGGTTGTGGTGGTTGTGGTGGTGGTTGTGGTGATGGTTGTGGTGGTGGTTGTGATGGTGGAGGGGAGTGGTGGGTGTAGTGGTTAGCGCTACGCTGCGCTACGAACCCGGCGACCCGAGTTCGATTCCTGCTCTCGACCACGAACACCACCGGTGACGATTATCTGAACCGGTCCTGGGCCTCCCCTAGGTCGACTCAGCCTCAAACGAGTACCTGGTGCGGTGTGTAGTGAACATCGCCACTGGGGAGACAAAGGCGGTCGGGCGTGGTGCTGGCCACCCACCCCCTCGTGTGCCGTGCCGGCCTTCATAGGTGCTCGCTAACAGCACTTGCCCCTACAGTCTGTTAAGGCTACACGGGGGATCTTTGTCTTTGTGTGTGTACGTGGTTTCAGTCCGCCTGCTACAGCAGAGGTGTTGGGAATTCCAACAAGACCTACATCTCTGCTTTATTGACCTGGTCAAGGCCTATGATACCATCAGTAGGCCTGGGCTCTGGGTTGTTCTTCGTGCTTTCGGAGTCCCTGACCCTCTGCTCACGATCATTGAGGACCTTCATGATGGTGAGCGGGCCCGGGTGAAACTACGTGGCCGGGAGTCAGAGCCATTCACTGTTCACCTTGGGGTGTGACAGGGATGTCATCTTTCACCGCATAGTTCGTGAAGCCTTCGATGGCTGATCGATGCCCGGGTGCGGTCAAGGGATGGCTCCCTCTTGGTCAACCACGTTATGTATGCCGATGATTTGGTAATTGCTGCTCACTCAGAGGAGGAGTTGGAGGCGCTGCTGCTGAGACTGGAGCGTGCCACTAAGAGGTGGGGCCTTACCATCAGCCCCACCAAAACTAAGCACCTGCCTGGGTATTTTGTACCATCGGACACTCCACCCCCACAACTCCCAATCGGTGATGGGGCAGTTGTGGAGAGAGTAGAGAGTTTCCCATACCTGGGCAGTGTGCTCATGACCGGCTCCGGTTTGAAAGCGGAGGTCTCACTCCGAATCAGTCGAGCGGCAATATCTTTTCATCGGTTGCGTAACGCTGTGTGGAAGCTACCTGGTCTGTCGCTCCGCACGAAGCTTCAGGTCTTCTCGGCCACGGTCATTCCCTCCCTTCTCTACGCTTGCGAAACGTGGACCCCCCTAATGGAACATCTTTGCCGGTTAGAAACATTTATGCTGGCCTGCCTACGATCCATCCTGAGTTTAACCAGGCTGTATTGTGTGAGGAGCTCACAAATCCTTGAAAGATCTGGACACAGTCCCATCAATGAATTACTCCGGCAGGCAAGGCTGCGTTGGCTGGGTCATGTAGCCCGCATGCCTGGCCACCGCATGCCTAAACAGATTTTGATTGGCCGGATCGAGGGGGCTAAACAGGCGTGGCACGGGCTAGAGAAGAGATGGAGTGATGTGGTACAGGAGGACGTGGAGCTGAGTGGACTTGCCGATGACTGGTACCAGCGGTGTCAAGATCGGCCTCAGTGGAGGAGGCTCGTGAAGGACGCTACTGGGCAGTTGGAGGCAGTCGCCCTCCAACAACAACGGAGGGCGGAGGAGCGACGCTCACAACAACGAGCGGAGCGCCGGGTGGCTAAAGCACAGCAAGTTGGTACAGTAGGGGGCACAGGTGGTGCATCAGCCAGTCATCTCGGTCATCTCAGTCAGTCGACCCGTGGCACCTGCTGGGTCTGCCCCGTGACCTCCTGCCAGCGGGCGTTCGACACTTCACGTGGCAGCCTCAAGGTGCACTTGGCCTGGCACAAGCGTCGTGGTGACGTCACCGCCACTTAGTGGCGAATGGCGTTTGTTGTTGTTGTTGTGAGAGTGTGAGTGTGTGTGAGTGTGCGAGAGTTCAGTGTGAGAGTGAGTGTGAGAGTGAGTGTGAGAGTGTGTGTGAGTGTGAGAGTGTGAGAGTGAGTGTGAGAGTGAGTGTGAGAGTGAGTGTGAGTGTGAGAGTGTGTGAGTGTGTGAGTGTGTGAGTGTGTGAGAGTGTGTGTGTGTGTGAGTGTGCGAGAGTTCAGTGTGAGAGTGAGTGTGAGAGTGAGTGTGAGAGTGTGTGTGAGTGTGAGAGTGTGAGAGTGAGTGTGAGAGTGAGTGTGAGAGTGAGTGTGAGTG